>NC_084820.1:32421770-32645949 GCF_958449725.1 Rosa rugosa
ACGGTAGGCGAAAGCCCAAATTGTTCAACCATCAAAACAGAGTTCATCGTGGTGGACTGCGTCTCATCCTATAATGCTATCCTAGGCCGACCGGCACTTTGGCGTCTGAAAACCTTCATTGCAGGTCACATGCTGATGATGAAGGTGCCAACCCCGGTCGGCATTGCTACGATCCGGGGTGACCAGGCCGCAGCGAGGAAGTGCTATTCATTGACCGTATCTCGCGGTAAGGGAAAGTCTGAGATGTTGCCCGTGGCTACTAACCCTCTGTCGGAACGGTACGAGGATCCCAGGGATGATACCGATTCAGACGAAGAACGGCCCGGTGCCGTAGAGGACATTGAGGAAGTGGTTCTATCAGAGCAGTTCCCGGACAGGACTGTTAAGATAGGTACTAAGCTCCCTCCGGTTATCAGGGAAAGGTTGATCTCGTTCCTCCGCTCAAACTCATCTGCATTCGCCTGGTCATATGAGGACATGCCCGGTATACCAATGGAGATAGCCACGCACAATCTTAGTATTGTCCCTTATTCAGCACCGGTAAGACAAAAGAGGAGGGCCTTCACACATGATAAGTACCGGGCTATCCAAGCTGAAGTAAAAAAGTTGATGGCCATCAACTTTGTTAGGGAAGTCACGTATCCTCGGTGGTTAGCTAACGTGGTCATGGTGCCAAAGAAATCCCAGGGATCATGGCGCATGTGTGTGGACTACACAAACCTCAACCGGGCATGCCCCAAGGATAGCTTCCCGCTCCCGCGAATTGACCAACTAATCGACTCTACTGCTGGGTACCGGTTACTCAGTTTCATGGATGCGTTCAGTGGGTACAATCAAATTCGAATGAACCCGGCAGACGAGGAGCACACTGCCTTCACCACAGACAAGGGTCTCTATTGTTACCAGGTCATGCCTTTCGGATTAAAGAACGCAGGTGCCACTTATCAGCGACTCGTCAACTCTATGTTTGAAGAGGTCATCGGTACTATCATGGAAGTTTACGTGGACGATATGCTGGTAAAAAGTTTAACTCCGGAGGACCACGTAACCAACTTGTCAATCGTCTTCACCATCATATTACGCAATGGTATGCGGCTTAACCCGCAGAAGTGCATCTTCGGGGTCGAGGTAGGAAAGTTTCTCGGGTACATCATTAGCCACAGGGGAATCGAGGCCAACCCGGAGAAGGTGCAGGCTATATTAGACATGGTATCCCCAACCTACCGGAACGAGGTCCAATCTCTTACAGGCAAGGTGGCCGCCCTGTCAAGGTTCATCTCCAGGCTGACGGACAAGTGTACTCCTTTCTTCAACCTGCTGAAAACCCAGCACGTCGAGGTAATAGCCTGGACAGCTGAGCACAAGACTGCTTTTATTGGCTTGAAGGCGTACTTATCAGCGGTACCTCTACTTTACAAACCTGTTCCAGGAGAAATGCTCTACATATATCTGGCGGCATCTTCGACGGCTGTAAGCTCAGCTTTGATTAGGAAGGACTCCGATTGCGAGTACCCGGTGTACTATGCTGGAAAGGGGTACACTGGTGCAGAGTCCAGGTACCCGGACATTGAAAAAATAGCACTGGCCCTCCTGGTATCGGCCCGGAAGCTAAGGCATTACTTCCAAGCACATTCAATCACCGTTTTTACTAATCACCCGCTAAGGCAGGTTTTGCAGAAACCGGAGACATCGGGTAGGTTAATTAAGTGGGCCATCGAGCTGGGAGAGTTCGATATCAAGTACCAACCCCGGACAGCTATCAAGGGCCAGGCAGCGGCAGATTTTATTTCTGAGGCGATTCCCTCCCATAACCCTTCCCGGGAATCATCTGAACCACCAGCCCCGGATCCGCCTCCACCGAGCACTTGGCGATTATATGTTGATGGCGCATCCAACAAGAAAACAAGTGGAGCCGGTATCCTGCTAATTAGCCCGGACGATCAAGCGTACGAGTACGCCCTCAAATTTGCCTTCAAGGCATCCAACAACACCGCAGAGTACGAGGCACTCATAGCAGGTCTGCAGATCGCCCGGGAACTAGGAGTGCAGCACCTTAGCATTTTCAGTGATTCCCAGTTAGTCGTGAACCAGGTCAGCGGTAACTTCGAGGCAAAGGAGCCCCACATGTCCTCTTACCAGGCTCTGGCCCGGGCATTAGTGCAGAGGTTTACCTCTTACATTTTTACCCAAATACCGAGGGCAGAAAACGACAAGGCAGACGCCCTTGCTAAGCTTGCGTCAGCTTCCCCAAGTCCTACCTATGGAGCCACTAAAGTCGAAATACTCGAGAGACCCAGCACCTTTAAAACGGTGTCAGAAATATTCGCTGTGGATCACACAGCTTCGTGGATGGACCCAATTTTGAAATATATGATCGACGGCCTGGCACCGGATGATAAGGTCGAGGCCAGAAGATTGCAGTTAAGGTCAGCTCGATACACGATCATGAATGGCAAGTTATACCGGAGAGGCCACTGCTTCCCCAGTCTGAGGTGTGTAACACCGGAGGAAGGTCACAAGATAATGAAGGACATACATGCTGGTGTATGCGGTAACCATGCCGGAACCCAGTCTCTTGCACACAAGACCCTAAGGGCAGGATATTTCTGGCCAACCATGTCGGCCCTAGCCCAAACAATATCCAGTTCTTGCCACAAGTGCCAAATGTATGCAAATATCCCAAGGGCACCGCCCATTGCGCTCTCCATCCTCCTGGCACCGTGGCCGTTCTGTCAGTGGGGTTTGGACTTGATTGGTAAACTTCCCACTGCAGTGGGACAATTCAAATACGCCATCGTCGCTGTGGACTATCAAACAAAGTGGGTTGAGGCAGAACCTCTTGTCGCCATCACCACGGAAAAGGTAAAAAATTTTCTGTGGAAGAACATCTACTGCAGGTTTGGAGTCCCGGACACCATAATCACGGACAATGGTACCCAGTTTGACAATGATGAATTGAGGGCTTACACAGAGAACCTGGGCACCCGGATTCTGTATGCGTCCCCGGCCCACCCCCAGACCAACGGTCAGGTCGAAGCTGTCAACAAGATCATCAAGAAGATACTGAAAAAGAAGCTCGACGATGCCAAGGGACTTTGGGCTGCTAAACTCCCGGAGGTGTTATGGGCTATCAGGACCACGGCAACAGAGGCCACCGGAGAGACCCCATTCTGCATGGCTTTCGGGACAGAAGCGGTACTCCCTATCGAAACACAGGTCCAGAGTCCCCGGATCGAATACTTCGATGCGGGTACCAACTCGGAAGGCCTACAACTCGATGCCGATTTACTAGAGGAGCGAAGGGATGTGGCACACATGCATAACTTGGCTAACAAGCGCAGGATAGCTCGCTACTACGATGCCAAGGTACAATCCCGCACACTGAAGTTGGGGGACTGGGTCATGAAGCAGGTCTACCCAGAGCCCCGGGGGCTGGATCCATCCTGGACAGGCCCTTACGAGATCATTGAAGAGGTAGGCCCCGCAACCTTTTTTATCCTGGACATGGACGGAGTCGTATCCCGGCATCCATGGAATACCCAGCGCCTGCGGTACTATTACAAGTAGCTCCGGGAGCATCTTGTCCTAGCTTTTGCTTTTTGACCATACAGCTATGGCAAGCTACCCATCGGGTACTCATTCTGTATTTAACCACCATGTGGTATTTGAATGGAAAAATGAATTATTCAGACCATTTCTAGCATTTTTTTTTTACCTACCCCGGACATGCCCGGACATAGCTATTGTCAGTTACTCTATTCCAGTAATAAGTGATGCAAGTAAATGCTTAAGGTACAAAATCCTAGAAATTTTAATTCCTTTCCAATTCCCATTCAAATTCAAAAAATTTTAATCCACAAAAGCCTGGACTACCAAGCACAGGAATTACGCCATTGTTCAAGGCAAGGGTTACTTCTACTAAAAAAAAAAAAACATATACAAAAAAAAAGAAAGAAGGGAATCCAGGTATTACTGCTCCCCACCGGTACTCTGGGATCCACCGGCACCAGACCTGGCCGCCGCATCCTTGTCTTTCTTCTTCTTCTCAAGAAGGCCCCGCCTGAATTTGGCCTCGTCCAGGTACCCGGCCGCCACCCATCCATTCCTTGAACTTCATGATAACAGCTTTGTCTTGGGCAGCAGCCAGCATGGCAATGAGCTCTTCGGAGGCCTTGTACTCCTCCACAGCCTCGTGCTTCTCCGCGGGAAGACGCTCCTCCAGGTAGTCTGCTTTCTCCTTCCAGGATGTGGCAGACTCCGCAGCCTCTTTTTCGGAGTCCCGGGCACTTTTCACTTCTTCCCGGGCCTCTGAGATTTCAGATTCAAGCTCCGCGATCCGCTGCTTGGCCGCGTCCATCTCGGCAACCAGGGGAGTCAAGGACTCAACCTTCTTCTTCAAGGAGTCCCGCTCCTTCTCCAGCTTGGCCTTCTCGCCATGAAGAAACTTCACCTGCCCGGAGAGATTGCTAACCTCCTCCTTCAGTTGAGTGTCTTCCTCGCTGGCATCCACCGCGTAGACATTGAAGAGTGCCTGCAAGCGCACCGATTAAAATATATATATGATAATAAAAGGCTACAAGGGTAAAGCCAACTCCGTACCCGCATCATGGATTCCCGGGCGATACGGCGATTCTCTTTGGGAGTATTGTCTTTCGCCCGCACCCGGTCGAGATCAATATCCTTCAGGTCACTAAGCATGGACCGCACGAACTTCTCGTCAGCAACCCCGTACTCACTCAGCAGCTGCTTGATGGGCTTTTTGGGGATTACCGGAAGGGCAGGAGAGAACAGGGCAAGCGAAGGCGACGACTCGGGTACCGGGTGATCCTTCTTCTGTCTCTTAGCACCGGACCCCTTAACGTCCCGGCCGGTGTAAGTCACCTCGTGCTTCTCACTTCGGTGCCGATGCTTGTGAGATCTCTTCTTCTCACCCGGAAGCAAGGCCTCATCACTCCCAGTGGAGCGGGAGGAAATAGATACGGCGGCCGGTGCTTTTTCCTTTCCGGTATCAGCAATTGTAATAACGTCAGCAACTGACGGCTGTACGACTTGGGTCGTGGGAGCTTCAGGATCAGGTTCCCCGTACCCCGCATCGGTAAGCTCCAGTAGGGTCTCTTCGACGGACCGACCCGTAGTTTTCGACCCGAGGTCGACTTCAATGTGCAGGGCGTCTTCTCCCTGCCCCATCAGCATATCCATCAGCTGATTATCGTCCATCCTGTCCTCCTCTTTGCCTTTCCGGGGTTTCCTCTTCGGTGCTTTTACTGCAATCAGTTCGAAGTTAGTCAAGGAAAAAGGATAGGGTGTCATACAAAAAAAAAAAAAAAAAAACAAAAAAAAAACCTCTCAGCCTCACCGGGAAGCCATCCTAGTCCTAGCCTATAAAGTATTGAGTGCCGGATGAATCTATAAGAGCTCCTCTCCTTCTCACTCCAAACAGCATATACCCGGGCTATCCTCTTCCTTTCTACCTCAGACAAACTGTAGGCCTGGTCCCCGATGGCTTGGAAGGTACCGGTCAGCTGCCACTTCTTATTTTTGATTTGCCACCGGCCCCCGGCTAGAAATACTTTGTTCCTCCACCTTTTGCTCATCGAGGAAGGCATATCGGTAACTAGCGGTTCGTAGTCCCTAGCAGCAAATGTCACCGTACCCGCACAGGACAGCTTCCTCGAGTACAGGATCCTGTGCACCGCGCGGAATTCATTTACGGAAGGCCACCCTTGTTGGCACAAGTCCCACATGGCCAACATACTGTATATTTGACGAATAGAATTCGGGGTCAACTGCCCCGGTGACAGGTTCAGCATCCGCAGCAGATACTGTAGGCACCGGGGCAGAGGTAGCGATAATCCTTGGTGGAACTGGTTCTCGTGCAGCGCTACCCACCCCGGGGCAGGATTTGCGGCCATCTCTCCATCCTTGAGAGGCCTCAGCTCCACTGTATCCGGTATTCCCCACTTCAGTCGCATGGCGATGATCTCCTTCATCGTCATACTTCTCCGGGGTTCGTCGCACACGGTCCCGTCCGCAAGTATATACCTAGGCTTCGGTATGCCCTCGGGAATTGCCACTGTGACTACCGGGGCCTCCGCCGATCCTCCCTCGCTCTCACCCTCGTCCGACTCCTCACTGCTCTCCGAGAACACCCCAGTCGAGGATCCGGTGTTCTCTGCTAATTGACTTACTTGCGCTAAGTACCGATCGATGTCCACTTCAGCTTGCCTGGCAGAGGACTGGTACGACGATCCCGCATCCCCACCCTTGGTTTCTGATTCCATCCTAACTACGATACCGGGGACTTCAAACTCGATGTATCTGGAATCAGAAGCACAAGGGTTAGCCTAGCCAGATCTAAGACCATGGTGAAGCGCGGATCACTCCCCACTTCAAACGAAAAACCCAAAAATTCAAGCAAAGTCCATAAACACCCAATCGGCTGTAGCAATCCCTACCCACTTTCACATATTGCTTATTCTGAAAAACCCAGAAAACGCAAACAAACAAAAACCCAGAAAAAACCCAGAAGCGCAACACAAAAAAACCCAAGAAAAACAAAAAACATGCCAAACGAAAACCACATTCTCTTACCTTTTTTCCTGCAGTCGCTAATCCGGCCAAGGCCTTCTCTGTGATCGCACCTCAAGGCTTTCGTCTTCACTCCTCACAGCAACAGAAGCACACAGAGAGAAGGTGAAAAAGCAAACTCGCAAATACTCAGAATTTTGGAAAAAGTGAGAAGGGAAACAGTCTGTTTCCCTCTTAAATTCAATCTCCAAAGCATCAGGACCGTTGAAGACAAAAAGACTTCAACCGCCAGATCACTACACGTGTCCCAAGTCTCGAAAACCGTCAGTTGAGGGGACGGGCATTTATTGCACTCAGTCTGCCCCACGTGGCTGACATGCACCACCTACCTCATTGGGTACCGGAGTCTCACTTCCTCTACCCCATCGGGTATCAGAGCCGAGTCATCCTCCACCCTATTGGGTACCGGAGTCTCACTTCCTCTACCCCATCGGGTATCAGAGCCACGTCCTCTCTCTACCCCATCGGGCACCGAAGACTCGCATCCTCTACCCCATTGGGTACCGGAGTCTCACTTCCTCTACCCCATCGGGTATCAGAGCCGAGTCATCCTCTACCCCATTGGGTACCGGAGTCTCACTTCCTCTACCTCATCGGGTATCAGAGCCACGTCCTCTCTCTACCCCATCGGGTACCGAAGACTCGCATCCTCTACCCCATTGGGTACCGGAGTCTCACTTCCTCTACCCCATCGGGTATCAGAGCTTCTCACATCCTCTACCCCATTGGGTACCGGAGTCTCACTTCCTCTACCCCATCGGGTATCAGAGCCAAGTCCTCTCTCTACCCCATCGGGTACCGAAGACTCGCATCCTCTACCCCATCGGGTATCAGAGTCGAGTCATCCTCTACCCCATTGGGTACCGGAGGCCCAACCCTCACCCTATCGAAGCGTGTAGATTAGCTACCTACCGCGTAACCCGCTCAAGATATCCCTTGAAAGGGAACTTGGGGGACTCCCTATAGGCACACTAGTGCCAAACTTCCGAGACAATAATAAGTCCCCACCCAAGAAACATCTTGAACGGGAACTTGGGGGACTTGTACATACTAGGGAAGTCTCAACTAAGTTTGGCACTATCGGCTTGGCCCATCGGTACTCCCATGTACTATGCCATGGGCCGGGTTCACGACCCACCATGGCGGGGCTCATTTGGGATGCCACCCCGGGCACCCAGGGCCCTGGGCAAGGCCAGCACAGCCCAACTATTTACACACAGGAGAACTGATATGGCATCAGAAGAACAACTAGTGTCCCACATCGAAGATGGGGGAGACTTCCTTGACATGCTCGAGTATAAAGGCATTAGCACAACCACCTTTTACGGGTAATAACTCCTTCGTCTACTATTTACTTACTGTACACTTATATTAGCTTCTCACTCAGGCATCAGAGAGGTGTAAACCGTCCGGTACGGTTTACCCCTCTAAGCGTGTGTTCTTGGTACAGGATTTAGAAGGTGCATCGGTACCCCAGACGGTATAGCATTTTGTGTGAGGTACCCGGAGAAAGCCACCAGAAACAGTAGAAGATCTTTTACCCTTTTCCGGGCATTCATTGGCATAGTGCCCTTCAGCTTTACATAACCAACATCTGCAAGCTTTCTTGCTTGGTTGTTTATGTTGATGAGTATTCTTCTTTTTCTTGAAGAATTTCTTTTTTGGATCTTCATCCTGATGTTTCTTGTAATTGGAACTTTTCTTGAATTTCCAATTTTTTCTTTGATTATTCTTTTTGAATTTTTAGAGTAATATTTTCCTTTCTTCTTTCTGTAGAACTTGGATTCATGACATCCCCAGTTGGTTGGCATGTCCAGTATTCCATAACAGAAATTTTCAACTCCTTTGAGTTGTTTCTTGGCCATCTTAGCTCTAAGATTGGCTTTGCATTGATCTTTCAACAGTTGCCGGATTCTGTCGGCAATTCCTCCAACTGAAAATCTTTCAATTGGTTTTTCTGCTATGCTTTCTCGCACAGCTGTTCTCCATGGTTCAGGGAGTTTCCTGTGCAACAGGTTGACTAGATCAATATTTTCTAGTTCACCAATTGTACAGTAATATTCTTGAAATTCATTCAAGTATTCTTCAAAATATCTCATGTCACAAATTTTGAGAGCATAGATATTTGATTTGGCCGTTTCTCTAGCCTTTTCACTCATATTTGCAAGATCTCCACAGAACTGATCGTACAGTGGTGCTGCAAAATCATACGGAGATTTTGAAGTTTTGATTTCTTCCAGCCATTCTTTTCCTCTAGCTGTTTCTTTGAAGGAATAGTAATACTTCTTGGCGACTCCTGTGAGAGTAGTTTCGAAGTACATCTGAAGATCAGGAGCTTCAAATTTTCCAAGGGTTAGAGCAGATGCCATCATCAGGCTGTCTACCCATTGATCAAGAGTTTTTCTCTTGTCTAGAGCTTTATCTAAATCGAGCCAGATACCATAGTTGGAAATAGGTACTCTGGGTATCTTGTCCTCTGGGACAAATCTTTGAGAATTTCTTTCTCCATTTCTGCCCGTAGGGGCCTTCTGTATAGGGAGTTTCACTTTTCCCTTTTCTCTGGTGATGGAAGTTTTGGAGCTTTCTCCTTCTTCCATTTCAATATCTTGGTAGGGAAGGAGTTTTCTTTCCTTTCCTGGATTGAAGTTTTTCATTTCTTCGATTAGTTTTTCTAATCGTTCAGGATTTTCGCAAAATTTTGCTTCTTCATAGAGATCATAAAGCTTTTGTGCTCTAAACATATTAGCTGGTCTGTTTAGATCAGCTTCCAATTCTTCTTCAGTGATGGATATGGACTCTGATGGTTCTTCATAGCTTTTTGTACCACTAACACTAGCTTCTCTAGTGCTGTAGCTTCTTCTGAGAAGATTTTTGTTTATCCTGATATTTTCAGGACAGACATCACTTTTTCTGTGATTTTCAAAATTTAGACTGATTTCTCCAGTCTTTCTACTTTCATAAATTTTAGCTTTTGCACTTTCTGCTGGTAGCTTCGGACCAGATAATTTCCATTCAATGGGAAAAGTTACTTCATTCCAAGTAACCTTATGGATCTGTTGTGAATGGTTCTTCTGACTGGTGAGGAATCCAGTAGTAAGACCAGGGATGTTTGATATCCTTGTCTTTGGCTCTACTGTAGTACTCATCAGTTTATAGTATATCCTGTATACTATTGCCAATTCTTGCATATCATTTTTCATAGATATGCCATCTGTCTTGACTCTCAGTCGGAGACAGTGAGCTGCATCTTTCAAGCTTGTTGAAAAGTTGGGGAAGCAGTTGAAATATGCTACTTGGTTGCACAGAGATGCTTCAAGGGTTCCCAAAAGACTAGCTTGAAAATCTGTTAGTCTATTGTCTTGTAGGACACATAGAACTGAACAGTTTATGCCTTCTCGAGCAAGAAGTTTTATGCCTACTTGGACTGCTCCAATGTGCATAAATTGATAATTTTTTGCTTTTGCTCTGGCAACTTCAGCAGGAGTGATCAGTAGTAGATCTGTTTCTCCTGTTGTAGAGGGGGTTGTAAATTCAAGTAATTTGAAATGATGGCTGTCCATCAGGTCAAACGTTCCCTTTTTGTAAATTTGTTTGAAATCTAGCTTTGGAATTGAGGCGTTTTTTACCTCATGCTCGATTTCATTGTATTCAAATTGTTCAGCATTTAGGAGTTGAACTCCTTTCTTTTTCCCGAAGATGCTCATCATATTGACATCTCGAGTTTCTTTCGGCTTTTCATACCGAATACTAGTAGAACTAGTTGAGGGATCCAGAAAAATCATGTTTGGAACAGGATTCTTTTCTGGTCTTTCTAATGGTTTGAATCCATTAGCCTTCTTTGGTTTTACTGTAGGCACTTTCTTGTCCTTCAGTATATTTTTCATAGAATCCAGCGTTTTTTGCTGTTCATTGATTTTTCTGCTAACACTTGTTAGCTTTTCTTCTTCCGTTTTTGGAAGATCTTTGATATAATCTAGTTTGTTTTCCAATTTTTCCAATTGGTGGATTATAACAGAAATTTTTTCTAGATGTTCTTGATATCTAGAAATCTCTTTCTGCAGGATCTGATATTTTTCATCAGAAGATTTTAATAGAGAATTCAGTCTCTCTATTATTAAATCAGACATTGTCCCCATAGGGGATTCCCCTGCTGAGCTATTTTACAAGCTCTGATACCAGTGATTTGCGGATCTAACCAATGCTCAGATAATCAAGAGGTTTTTGTTCCTCTCCCAGAATATATAAAAGATTTTCAATATCTTCTTCTAATTTATAAATTCTGGTTTGAAGTCTATAGATAATATCCCAGTAGTTGGGAGTTTCTCTACTAAGACCTTCTCTATATTCTTTCAATTTTCTCAATTTTTCTTTTTCTTTGTGCAATTCTTTGTTAGTATTCTTGCAGATAGCCTTTAACTCAAGTCTGTCGATAATCGAAATACTGAATAATAAAACGTACTGTTCACCTTTGAACTGGAGGATGAATTTCAGCTATTGTATTTATTTAAACAAATAATTTCAAGATGGGCCCACCACGTTTCATCAAAACAGAAAAAGTTTAAGTAATATGATAGGAACTCATAAATAGACAGAAAGAAAAAGGTGAAGGGTATTGATGGTAGGGTTTTTAGAAGAGACGGGTAGGTGAGAATAAAGGGAACAAAGACTTGGGAAAAGAAGAAGAAAAATAATACACTGGGGTGTACGAGAAGTATTTTATCAGAATTGGGGTGTATGAGCATTAACCCAAAAAAAAACTAAAAAAAAAAAAGAATTTTTTATTTATTTATTTTTTTTTTTTTTTCTTCTGTTTTTTTATTTTTTTTTTTCTATTTTTTTTTTTTTTTTTTTTTTGTCTTCAACAGATACACCACAAGTTATAATAGGTTTATAAGAACAAAAAGATACTCTAGGTGGTTGAAAGCCGCTCGCTGATCTACGATATTTGTGATATATCTCCGATAATGTGAAGAATTTTAGGAGATATCCCCAATAAAGTGAAGAAATATCTGTAAAAAACGATTTTACACTTTATTTATAAATATCTGTAAAAAATGATTTTACACAGATATTTCTTCACGATTTTACACTTTATCTGTAAATATCTGTAAAAAATAATTTTACAAAGACATTTCTTCACTTTATTGGGGATATATCCTAAAATTATTCTCTTTATCAGAGATATATCATAAATATCGTAGATCAGCGAGAGACTTTCAACCACCTAGAGTATTTTTTTGTTCTTATAAACCTATTATAACTTGTGGTGTATAGGTTGAAGACAAAATTTATATAAAAAAAAAAAGATGGAAAAAAAATTTTAAATGAAAAAAAAAAAGCAGAAAATAAAAATAAAATAAAAAACTAAAAAAAAAAAATTTTTTTTTTGTCTTTAAATGACCATTTTAGCCCTCAAAAGTCAGACTTAACGGTCCAAATTGGACGGAATAGTAGAAATTGGACACGGCTGATTGAAATTGGAAAGCTTGGGGGATAAACTGATTAAATTGAAAGGATAGGGACTAACATGAAATTACCCCCAAACCTTAGGGGGGTAAACTGAATTTAATCCTATTTATAATTAGCAGCCACTATGCCAAATGTGAGTAGGGTTCAAATCACTACAAGACATGAACTATGTGTAAACTGGGGATCAGGGAGAAGAAAAAAACAATGTTTAATAAGTGCTATATCATTTTCCATTCTGGCTTGGACATCTTGATGAAATTTTTGTCTAGAACGGGTACATGAGCCTCAACACCCCAAGCTGAAGTTGATTTGTTGGCCCTCAAACAATCGTACAGATGACGAGCATTAATCTGTTGAATAGTCACAATAGTTCTATAAGAAAATGAAGTTACAATAGCCATCAATGGTAGTAAACAAAATCCAGTAATATTGCAAGTACATAAACATTTACAGCGACGACAAGATGAGCGAAAATCAAACAACAGATCGTTTATATGGAATACCTTCTGACATGCTTCTTGGTGAAACTCCTCCTTGTTTAGTGCCTTGTGGTAATACAAGTACCCCCAAATACTTCATTTGAACCTTCACCAGAAAGGACCATTTTTCACTCCCACTCTCCCAGAGATTTGATTTTCTGAGGCATAAGAAACATTGGAGTTCTGGCTCTGACAGTGATCACATCATATATCTTAAGATGGTAGATAACTTCTTCAAGTGCATCTATGCCTTCCTGAAACATCCAGGCAAAGAATTAAGTTATCTGCATAATTCTTGGGATTAATATAGAACCAGGCCTTTGTCTGGGATTACTGATCTAGAACAGTGTTTCCACAAGAGCTATAAGGAGAAGATGTGAAAGAAATTGAAGGAAAGGAGAGAGAATGAGATAGAAGGCAGATTGGAAAAAAGAAATAGAAATGAGCGAGAAAATCAGGGTGAACACAATTTTGTATTTCCAGTCACCAATCAATATGAATATTCTGAACCCTATTTCAAGCAATTCCTAAATATTGAATAAGGTAAGATTAAAACTGCATATGGACCTGAATTATAATTTAAGAAATTCTAATTTCCACCCTTGAGCCTAAGTAAATATATTCTTACATCCCTTATACCTGAACTGTAAAGTGAAACTTGTGATGAAGAGTTCAAATATCATCTGCTACTTCTCTTGCTGCTTTCAAATCTGAAGAACCCTGAAGATTGTAAATAAAAAGCATTTGAATAAAAAGAAAAATTATTAGAGAGATAATATCTTAGCCGGTCAGGTATCAAACTTTGCATGGGAAAGGCTATTGAACATTAACACCGAACCTTTAAACATACCAAGTTAATAACCTATACAGATTTCAGACACATATTACCGATTCAATGCCCTCATCACAGACAACAACCAACTTTTTATCAGACACTTTGACACAATTAGGCCTAAGCAACAAGAACCCAGCCATGGTTGAATTTTTATACTTGATCAAATAGGATTTATGTTGTGTGCCAAGTTTGTGAACAGACATTTCTTGTTTATAAAACGGAAAAAATGGTGTAGTTAGCATTTTCTAAGCACTGTTGGGGGAATATAGAGGGGAAAGGAAGAAGACTGGGAATTATGGTTATATAAAAAGACATAACATATAAAGGCCTCGAGCCAATGCACTGCATTGGATTAACAGCTCAGATTTACGTTATCTAAACAGAGAAGTAAACTGACCTCCAAGCTGACGCAAAAGGTTTGCAACTGGATCCCCACTGAAGTGCAGCTTCTGATTTAGCCAAATGGCGACAAGCCGCAGCAGCAACAAGTGACGAGTCCGACCCGCCGGATAAAAGACACCAAATGGTCATAAGTCTCTTTAACACAGCCTGCAAGAGTAGGAAAAGGAAAAAAGAAAATGTAAAGAAATGTATGACGCAAGAAATTATAAAGAGTGACTGCAGAATGAGACCCAGAGGCCAGTTTAAGTCTCTTTAACAGACCACATATCTGATGATCATTCGAATTCATAGCATTGATAGAACAGGCTGAACTCATATCTACATCTTTTGCATTGCCCACAATTACTATAAAGGCATAGGTAAATTGCTACACTAATATTACGATACAAGGCAGCGTGAAAGAAAAGTTGTATGCAACTTTGTATAATTATACCAGAAATAAAAAATATCAAGAGGGAAATAATAAAACGAGTATATCATCCGATCTGAGTGTGTGTGAGAGAGAGGGTTAGAAGCCGTTTCTCAAGAGAAGTCGAGCTGTCATTTTTTTTTTTTAATAGCATATGAGTAATTATATATACACGTCCCTCTTTTATTAATACACACTCCATAAAATTTTTTTGGCCAATTTTTTTCCCATATTTCCTTTCCTGCCCTTCCTTTTTCTCCCTCATCTCTCTCTCCAACAATTTTTTCTCCTTTTTATTTTTTATTTATTTATTGTGAAATTAATTGCTAATTAATTCCTACACATTAATAGGGTGATTACTTTCTTCTTCCTCACATCGATGAGGTTGATATATTGCTACAAGATTGAATAACTAAACTTTCTTACCTTTATTGTTCTTCTAGTTGAAAAAACTTGATGCCTCTGAGATTTAAAAGATTCAATATATGTCAATATCTTCATGGTCCATATAATCATGGTCAATATTTAAATCGGTAATTAAAGAATGAGCCGAGATGGTTGGATTTGCAAACCAAGTGATTGATGATGGTTTCTAAGATATATTTGATGATTTTATAACCTCTTTTAATATGTTAAAACCAATTTGGTTACTTGCTAATTCTTCATGTGGACTACAATAATTTCATTTGCCATTGACATCGTTCACTAATGATCTTGAATATATAGAGGTCGATGTATGATGAGGACAATGAGAAAATTTAACCCTATAAGAGAATCTTTAATTACTATTTTGATATATGAAGCCTTTATTTTTGTTGATTATTCTTTGTTTTTATTTTTACTTATTTATTTATTAATGAGGAGGGGTATAAATGGAAGTTTAATGACAAAAAATATAGAGGGTGTGCATTAAGTAATTAGGAGTGTGTATTTAAATTTGGGTTTTTGTCCATTTACCCCATTTCTAGGGATTTTTTTTCCCACTAACCCCATTGAGTTTTTTTAATTCCCTCTTACCCAATACACTCTAAGAAAGTTTTCCCTAATACCCCATTAAGATTTTTTTTTTGTTTTTAATTTTTTTTTAATACCATTTTACCCATCACCCCTTATTTACTTAGAGAGAGAGAGAGAGAGAGAGAGAAAATAGAAGAGAGAGAAACCATAGGAGACTTCGCCGGAGCCCGTCATCGTCGCCGGAATCTGGCCAACTTTCGCCGGATTCCGGCGAACTTTCGCTGGATTCCGGTCGCCGGATTCCGGTCACCTGCCGTCGCCCACCGGATTTTTCTGAAAACCATTATTGCCCTCCAATAGAGGGGCAATAGAGGTCTATTGCCCCTCAATAGACGTCTATTGCCCCACTAGTCTATTGCCCCCTAATAGACGTCTATCAACCACGTATTGCCCCCCAATAGACGTCTATTGCCCCCTAATAGAACTTTCGGTAGCCGGAATGGGAACTAATCTTTCTAAGATTAGACAAATAAAACTTTGATTAAAGAAAAAAATGAGGTAATTACATCAATTCAAAACATATATTGCCCCCTAATAGACGTCTATTGCCCCCCAATAGAACTTTTAGTCGCCGAAATGGGAACTAATCTCCCTAAATTTAGACAAATAAAACTTTAATTAAATAAACAAAAAAGGAGATTACATCAATTCAAAACGTCTATTGCCCTCCAATAGACGTCTATTGCCCCCCAATAGACGTCTATTGCCCCCCAATAGACGTCTATTGCCCCCCAATAGACGTCTATTGCCCTAATAAAATTTTTCTTTCTTTCTTTCTGGGCCTTCTGCCCCATTACAAATACAGCCTTAAAATTGTTTGCTGCCTGAATTCACATAATGATACACTTTTCCTAGGGCTTTTCAGGTATTGGAGAAGAGAATGTTGTAGAAGTTCTGACATTATGTCTTGGCCCCTGCAAATTTTGAATTGTTGCCGTTAGATTTATATTGCAATACTGGAAAGAAAAATCCAAGTAAAACAAACATGCCATGATTTATAGCAGTCCAATCATAAAGCAGAGAAAACATACTACTAGACAATAAAAAAAAAAAATGGTCAACGGTACTAGGCAGAACGGTAATGTGAAAGTGGTGGGTTAGTACCCCTAGGTTTCTCTGGACTATTGGGTTGTTTGTTTTAGCCAAGGACGATTCTGGCCTTCTTCCCTGCAGAGAAGAATAATTGCTTTTGAGAATCAAAGTCGAGTGATGAAAACCCATATTATTAACTTATATCACCACAACTGCTAGCAGAAAGCAGTTTGATCTTTCTCGAAAGTAAAGCAATTAGGTCGAACAGCAGATGATTAAGAAAGAACTTCTACCTGGGAACCTGTGACCATCCTTGGATTCGACTCCGGCCGGTCACTTAAGCAAATCTGCTGTCGCCGGAGCTCGAGGCTGAAACGATGGCGGCTGGTGGTTCTGCAAAACGAAGCTGAGGTCCTCCGCCGGATCGCGTTCCACAAAACGATGGTGGCTGGTGGTTTTGCATCGTCTACTAGGCCGATCGGAGCAGCAACGACGACTGGTGGTTCTGCAAAAACGATCGGAGCAGAGGCCTGGATCGTCGTCTACGAGGCCGCTGTCTAGAGAGAGAGAGAGAGAGGCGTTTTGGTTTCATAGAGAGAGAAGGGGAGAGTCAGGAGAGAGAGACAGAGAGGAGAGAGAGATCGAAGGGAGGAGAGAGATAGAGAGTGGCAGTAGCTGTAGTTATGTAATTAGGAAGCGGGCAGAATAGTAATTTCAATTTAAATTGGGTTAGTGGGAATAAAAATCTGTTGCTGGGGTAAGTGGGATAACTTTGGCTTATTTTGGGGCTTTTGGTCAAGGACCCTTTAAATTTCCTCATAGCATATTCATTTCAATTTCAAGCTAATTTACCAACAACCCGGTTCCTGTTCCATCGGTTCTGCTATTATCCAGTTACTGCATATTTACCAAATTGGGGTTAATGAGGCAATTAGCTTCCAAATGCAGATGTAATGTTGCCCATTCAATCACAGTGGACTGAGCATAAACACAAGTTTAAGTCTCAGAGATAAGTTTGGCTGACCAAAATAAATTTGGGACTAGAAAGTATATCGAATCCCACGCTCATTCCTCACAAATATCAAGTCCTCTTCAACAAAATTAGTTCCAATCAAGCAAGTTCCTCAAAAAAAAAAAAAAAAAACTCATTATGAACAAATTCCCATGAATATTTAACGCTTCATGTTGTTTACAAATTAAATTAAAGGTATGGAATTGAGAACATCACTTGTATTTGAATTTCGAAGTGGAAAAAACTTGGACCTCTAGTCCTCTATTTACATTCTGTTGGATAGAAATGCTTTATCATTGTAAGGCATTTTCTTTCCAGCACGGTGCTGGTAGATGTCCAAGTTCAAATACCCTTCCTCTCTTTATAAGAATGCCCACAATCTTTTGATACTAGACATCAATGCAATTGCTTGTGTTCAACCTATCATTCCAGAAAAACCCCGATTAGGAGGCCCTCCATTGTTGAAAGGTTACGACTATTGTCACCCTATCAATTCCTTTCCACACCCTACATTCAATATTTTTGTCATAAACTACCAATTTTACCCTCTTTTCACAATTAGAAAATAAAAACTAAAAAAGCTAAATAATAAATAAATAGAAGAATTTCTGAAAAGGCAAATTAAGAAATCTGGGAACGTTGTATCATCTCCAATTGACCTCCTCCCTCTTCCCTCTTTCCTTAACCTAATGTAGAAGAAGATATAAAATAAAACTGGGAACGCTGGGAATTCTAATTTATTTTAGAAGATAATATATAAAAATAAACTGAGTTAAAAACTTCAAATTGATCGAGTTGCAGACTTGCAGCAAAATTAACCATAATGAAGGTTGAAGTATGATCCATGAAATTGGGAAGAGGTATATTAAGTGTAAGTCAATTGTCGTCATTCTTGAATATGTAATTTTCATTAGTTCAATTAAGGAGAGAAATAAAAAGAGAAATAGAGTAATGAAAGAGGGAAGAGGGAAGAGGGAGGAGGTCAATTGGAGATGATACAGAGTTGCTAGTTATCTTAATTTACATTTCCAGAAATTCTTCTATTTAATTATTATTTAGTCTTTTTATTTTATAAGTGTGAAAATAGGGTAAAACTGGTAGTTTATGACAAAAATATTGAATGTATAGTGTGGAAAAAAAAATGGTAGAGTGATAAGAGCCGCACCCTTGTTGAAATCTACTTGCCCTAGCAGTGGCAAAAATCAATTCTTAACCTTATCATCAAGTGATGCAGCAAATTCAGTTGTATTAGAATTTGAGATGCAATCATCTGCATCTCCACACTTCTCCATCACAGCCATCGCAGCTATTGATAAACACCAAGCCTCAGGAAGGTCAGGTTTGAAAGCACCCATATATAGCCTCGGAAAAGTAAATATGTTAAATGTATTAATGCCAGACAGAGAAAATGGTTGGTGGATATCGTTGTGTTTTGGATTCAAGTCATCAGAGGTTCAAATCAAAGAAAAGGAAGGTCCATTTGTACTTGTACGTGTCAAACTCACATTACATGCACACTGCACTGAGACCACGTGGATTTGCGTGTCCAAAGCCTTGAGCGAAGAAGAAACGGATCCTCATTTCTGAACTCTTCAGTCAGTCTTGAGTCCGAGTCATTCACCAGATTTCATAAAAATGGTCACCGGGAAATCAAGCGACCCAGAGCGTCTGCAGCAGCTGAAGGCCTTCGACGACTCCAAAACTGGTGTCAAAGGGATCGTCGATGCCGGAATCACCAAACTCCCACCAATTTTCGTCCGTCCAAAGAAAGATCCCTCCGTCGTTGGCGACCGTACGGTTTCAGGTCATTTCAGTATCCCAGTGGTGGATCTGGCTGAATATAACGGAAGGCGTGCTGAGGTGATCGACCAAGTCCGGAGGGCCTCAGAGAGCTATGGCGTCTTCCAGGTGGTGAACCATGGGATACCCAAGAGAGTGATGGAGGAGATGATGGAGGCGGTGCGTGTGTTTCACGAGCTACCGAGGGAGGAGAAGGCGGAGTACTATAGTAGGGAGATGGGGATGAAGGTCAAGTACTACTCTAGCAGTACCATGTATGATTTGATGTTTGCTGATTGGAAGGACACTTTGCAGTGCATCGTAAGTGACGAGCAGTTTGATCCTCAAGAAATTCCTCTCGTTTGCAGGTATGTCCGACGTCCGAGATATCACATCATTTACATATGTGATGACCAACAAGAAATTTTTGTTATTAAGCATGATAATTATACTACATATATAAATTTATATCTATCATTTTCATATATTGTTACTCATAATCACTGCTTTGTTTATTTAATTAACCATGATATCATATATCTATTATTTTTGTAAATTCTTGTGCTGGCTTAGACATGTTAATTAATTTGGTGTCCTTTGTGTAATCTCTAGAGAGATAACTATGGAGTACTCTAAGCACGTTCGCAAATTAGGTGTCACTTTGTTTGAATTTATATCTGAGGCGCTTGGGCTCAAACCTAATCACCTCAAAAACTTGGATATCACAAAGGGGCATATGATTCTTAGTCATTACTATCCACCATGCCCAGAGCCTGAAGTGGCTATTGGCACTGCTGAACACTCGGATCCTAATTTTATGACCATCCTACTTCAAGATCAAATTGGTGGACTTCAAGTTTTGTACCAAAATCAGTGGATTGATGTTCTTCCTGTACCTGGAGCTCTAGTGGTGAACATCGGAGATTTCTTACAGGCAAGTTTTCTTTATCATGTACATTCACAAAGGTTGTTTGCTATTGCTTCACTACATATTGGAGTTATATATATATACGAGTAATTAAATTGCATCTTGTACGTACACAACTTTTTATTTTCACATAGCATAGGAGATGTACTTGTGAATAGTATGAAAGCTAATACATATGTTGTCAATAAGAAACAAAATGGCAATACGTACATTGTCATTCCAGAAATAAACCGGCAACACATACGTTGTCATTTTGGAAAATTTAGATATAGATAGAGCATGCAAAAAGTCTAAGACCCTATTATAAATTTGCAGTTAACATACAACATTTTTCACATGAACTTTTCAATCCATTGATTTATTACTAGTATAAATAAGTCCATTTTCATTTCTTCCCCTGGTTATTACTTGGCCGTATTCTTTTTTGACTTTAACTTAATGATTTGAGGATAGTGAGATAAAAAAAAAAGTAATACTTCCATTGCATTCCAGGTGAAACGGTCTTATATGTGCGTGCGCACGTGAGTGTTTATATATGTTTATTGATTAATTGCGTACAACTCCTTATGTCATTGAGACATTGACTATAAAAGTTTCTAAAATTAGGCCACCACGACTCAAATACATTGGACATTCTCTGTTTTAAGTTGTCTTCTTTGTTATTTTAAACACCACTCATGAATTATTCTAGAGACTTTTTAAAAGGGTTAGTTCTGTTGCATTTTTGTACTTTCACAATGTTTGAACTTTAATCCATTGTCGATTTATATTTCTCTAGCAATCATAAATCAATTCATTAGTGCGATTATGTGATTAATGGGTGCGTTGATGCAGCTAATCTCAAACAATAAGTTCATAAGCGTCATTCACAGAGTATTGGCTAAAAATGAAGGTCCAAGAATTTCTGTGGCATGTTTTTTCAGACCTTCACTAGAAAACTCCTCAAGATTATATGGGCCAATCAAGGAGTTAACATCAGAAGAAAAACCTCCAATTTATCAGGAAACTACAGTGAAAGATTATGTTATGTGCCACTACAAGAAATGGGAACTAGATGAGGTCTCTGGGCTAGAAGACTTGAAACTGTGAAATAACTAGTGTTCGTCCTTAAAAATGTATGGTCTAATTAATAGTTTATGCAATAATTGATCAATCGATCTTGAAGTTTGTCCTTCAAAATGTATGGTCTAGTAATAGTTTATACAATAATTGATCAATCAATCTCTTATTTATTGATAAACTTAATGTTCTTTTTGGTGTTAACATTGTCGCATGACCTTAAGGATCTTCTGAGTACTTTTTGATTTATGGGTGTCTATGAGTGCCACATACTGTTAATGGATTATGCGGAAATTTATTGCTAGTGTCTTTATTTACTCAATAGATGGAGGATACTGTATATAATGGTCTATATATGTTCAAGTTTGTGTGTAATTTCTCCATATCAAATACTAGTAGTTTAGAGCTAGCTTTTATATATTTGTTTATGAATAAATATTTTCATTGATTAAAGATTATTACAAAATTTACATAAAACGATTAGATTGGGGAAAGAGGTAAATAAGGTATTGGTAGGCGATATTAGATTTGTAAATATAATACTTTTGCTAGCTTTCTAGTTAAAGTGGTCAACCAAATATGTTTCGGGTATTAAGTGTCTATGATCAATATGTATCATATGTTATGTGGTTTAGGTCTATGATCAATTTATATTGGATTAGTATGAATCATATGTTTGGAATTTTATCTTAAATTTGTGATTGAATATATACTTGGGGTCTCCGTAGTCACATGACTATCTTTCTTAGCCTCATGGTAGACCAGAGGTGGTGCAGCTTCTTGTTAGAAGTATGGAAGATATATTTAGGCCTAATGGCCTGAATTGTATTATAAGTTGTAGTTAATAGCTTTGGTTTGTATTGTTTCAACCTAGTTGTAACACTTCTTTCAATGAATGAAGTTCATATTATGATAAAAAAAAATAGTACAGGCGCAAATGGAGGGCTTCTCATCAGCATCATATACAGAGCACAAAAGTAGAGAGGTATCATATTTTTAATCTGCCTTCAACTAATTTACTAGTAGTAAATTTGTCCACGCACTGTTCATTGACTTAGTAACAGTGCCGGCTGGAGCTGAGCCGGTCATGGATGAAAAGACGATTTTGCCCTTGCGTGCTGTTTCTTGCTTCGACACCTGGGGTGCTGCTCAGTGCGTGCTGTTTCTTGCTTCGACACCTGGCGTGCTGCTTAGTGTTATCGTGTCTTTGCTATTTCACTCCACAGAGAGGTAGATAGTGAAGGAAGTGGTGCTATTTGTTAGCATGTACGAGTCTGATTCCATCTTCCCTGTAACACTGTTTGCTGAGAATTGCGCAACCGCTCTTTTACTCGCTTCTAAGGACTTTTGGCAACATCAGCTGCAATCGATTTGCTGGTAATTTTAGTTCTGATGTTGACGCTGCATTTCTATCAATTCTGCATGTCATGATTGTGTCTATTTTTCTTCTATTTAGGGTTTCTTTTTTGGGTTTTCTTTGGATTTACTGTTCGTCAAATTCGATTCGGGTTGAAAGATCGGGTTCTGGTGATGAGTTAAATTTCTGGGTTTCACGTAATTTGTTTTCTCAAGCTGATAGACAGGATCTCTCTCTTTTCGTTCTTGGCTAAGCTTTGTGTTTCTGTTGTTGATAGAGTGAAAGAGAGGGAGAGAATTGCAGAGAATAGGTTCTGCATGTTCTCTGTGTGTCTGTTTTTGTGTTCTCTTATAAGAGAAATAATCAAGAAAAACGGAGAATGAAAGAATTTGTGGTTTTTTTTAAAGAATTCTGATTTGGGGTTTTGGTGATGTAGGGGTTTAGGGTTGTCGTATTGGGTTTGTCATCAACAAGGAGAAGGAAGGCAATTCTGGGTTATTGGCTAAACCTTGAGGTGGAGGTGCGTTCAGAAAAGCAGGAGAGCTGCAGCTTCTGGTATTTGAGTTGTGGCCTGAAACATCCGATTCCAGAGTCATTGTTCATGCATGTAGACATAGATTGCTTCTACGTTCAAGGTTCCTTAATTCCCCTCTTTCAATTTCTCTATTGTAATTGTAAATTGTCCCTATTAGGGTTTGCAATTGAGTAAAATGGTAGGGATGAAATTCCAATTTAAGAGATGCTCACCTCGGTTTTCTGGTATAAACAATATCTCCCGCACTATTCTCTTTCGAGAAGCCTCTATCAACATTAAGCTTTCCCCTTAACTGACATCGGAACTACCCATTACTGTCAGGATCAATCAATATTGGTAAGCTTATAGTTTCATACAATTAGCACATGATCAATCATTCTGTTTATTAGATTATTCATCTTTGCCAAAAATTGTACTCCATCTCTAAGAGCTGGAAACTGTCTGATTCAAACTCTTTGATTCAAGTTTTTCATGTTCTTTTGGTGCACCGTTACTTTGCCGTTTTAGTAAACTTGACAAGAGTGAAGATTACAATTTTGAAAATCTTCGTCTCCTATCATTTTGGGATTTTTAGCGTATTTTGATCTCTAATTGGATCTTTTGTTGTTATTGATTTTCAATTCATATGGGTTTTAACACTATAAGCATTCTGTTTGTTTTCAACTTCAACAATTAGATAATTGGTGCATCAATTCATATCTGTCTTGAATAAAAATTTTCATTACTTGATAGCACACTTTTATCTTCCTGTAACTACAATCAATTCTGTTGCAAAACTTTAATCATTTGTTTCCAAAAAATTTTAGTCAAATGGTTCACATAGTCTGAGCATATTGAAAAGGAATTCTCCCTTTCTTCATTCATTCAACTGTATAATCTCAACTAATTCATTCAATTTTTCATTTGAATCAGAGGGTTTCCAGTTCTTAGACATGTATTACATGCAGATAAACAACACTTCCAACTGAGTTTTACTTGAAATTCGTTGTAGACACCCTAGAATTTCATTTTGTGTTCTAATCTGTCCTTTTGCTTTTGAACAGCTGTCAAACTGAGACTCATGATAATCTGAGAAGACAAATTTGTGTTCACAGCAAATACACAAGGTTTGACTCCTATAAAAGCGATTTTTTTTTTTTGCTGTTTTTCTCTTAATTCTTATGCGTTGTTACTCTTATTCCACATTGTATTATTATTAAGCTTCAACTGATACAAACTTTCATCTTCTACGAACTTTGTTTCTTATATGGATTCGTTCTACAAATACTCATCTATTTATCTTATGAATCCATTTGTTTTATCAATGTTTTCATTGTATTTTCACTTATGATTATTGTTCTATTTGATTCACTAGAACATCAGCTATTTATTATGTCTATGACGATTATGTGCTCAGCTCATTTCACAACCATCTCTTTTATCCTTTTAGAACACTCTTTCCACTTATTGTTTTCTTAATGAATTATTCTCAATCAAAACTGTACTAAAAGCTAATATATGAAAAATATACTAAACCTTAATATATCTTTTGGGAACCTGTAAAGGATCATTGCTTACCAGTTCTTGAACATTTGATACAGCAAGAGATAATCTATGTAGTCTCTGGGAAACACTCCGAACATCCTATCCTCTTGCACACACGCCACTTCTGTGTTTGAACTCATCTTCTTTCTCTGTACCCCTTTACTGATTAGCTACAGCTTGGATGTTATATATGGGGATCTAAGATGATCTTAATGATTTCTACTTTCTGGTTAGTTCTCTGAATTAAGATAGCATTGTGTCTTTGAGCTTTCGTAATCTGTTTTGTACAGTCACTTTAGTTGACGACACACGATGAAACTCATTTCCCTTTTGACTGTGACTTTGAGAGACTATAATTGGAGTGACTTGGATTCCACTTGAGCGGGAGCAAATAGTTAAGCAGAAATTACATTGTTGATCCTTTAATAATTGCTATCTGTTCATTGATATGGTTATGGTTTTTGTTTAAGCAGAAGGTGCAAGCGCTGCTTTGAGTCTTGCCAGGACAATTCTTCGATTCTCCACTGTGAGGGTGTTCCCTTCTGAGATAGCTATTGCACCTGTTAACCCAACATTCTTGCCTCCAGTAAGTGAACCTCTTATTTTGAGACAGTTACAGATTTCTGAACTTAAAGTCTTTCAGCACCACAAAATTAATAGTTTCTTTATTAATAACGTGGTTCTTCTTTGTACTTTGGTTTAGACTGAAGATGAACCTGAGATGTGTGCAAGAATATATATACTTTACAAATATTGACAAGAAGGTACTTTTTATTGGTAACAATTTGTCATTTGTTGGTACCTAGATTTTTAAATTTCTTATCTAACTGTTTTTTTTTTTTTTTTGGGTACAGAGTGTGTAATGCCAAGAGGTATATGTAAGGGTAGGAGCAGCTCAAGTTCAGAAAATTAGTAAATATTCAATTTAAGAGCAATGAACTTGAAACTTTCCAGATCCTAAGTTGACATGCTAAGGTACAACATACTAAAATTTCAAGCAAATTGGAGTTCAGCAAACATGGCAAAACATGGATGGAAACAGACTGAACTGTGCAGTTTTCTTCAGAGTTTTTGTAACAACCTGGAATGTAAGAGGGAAATCTCTCCATAGTGACCTTAATCTGCACGATTTTCTGCAGCTTGATAATCCATCAGACATATATGTCTTGGGGTATGGTTTCTCTTTTCTTATTTTTTGTCTTCCTCTCTGATTTTCTTCAGGTTAATAATCCACCTTTCCTAACTCCTTTCGAATTTTGACTTTTTGTTAGTTGACTTCGATAAGATTGGACAAGGTGGTTTTGGGGCTGTTTACTATGCTGAGCTGACAAGCAAGGTACTTGCTGAACTTTTTCTTACCGTTGTGAAAATTTGGGTAGAATTTGGAGAGAGATGTATGTATGCAGTTTTCTTTTATCAGTAAGATAAGTCATGGTACTTTTGGGTTCATTTGCTGATGCTTAAGTTTATTGTTAAATATTAACTAGCAGAAACTAAGAAAGCTGTAGTTCTGATTTCAAATGGTATTCAATGAGAATCTTATTTTGGTTATTTAACTAAAGACTTTTAACGGTGCTGCTTCCATGCAATATGCAAGAGCTTTCAATATTGTTTCTGCTTTTGATATCGGACAAGTGAAAGCTACCTTTCTTTTTATCGTAGTCATATGGATATCTTTAATAGTTTTCTTTGTACCTCTGTTTTACAGCCCTACCATTTATTTTTCAGTACATTAGTTTTCTACAGAAGAAAAAAAAAATGGAGGAAAGGTAAAAAGTTTAGGCACTGTTTCTCCAGGACCATTTTGAAATTAGCAGTAGTCAGCCTTTTCTTATTAGTTCCTTATACTGCTGATTTTTAATTATGAGAATGATTTAACAAAAGATTTGCTAATTTTGTTAATTGAAAAGCTTGATAAAGGTTGGATTTCTGTTTTATTAGACCTAATAAAACATATTTTCTTTTGGGATTTTGTTATTCACCCAACACAGAGAAAGGGACGAGACGAAACAAAAAGAGAGAGAGACAAGAGAACAGGCAAGAACGAAAAGAAGGAGAAGAGAGAGACGGGAAGCTCTTGCTTAGATTGGTAAGATTTTGGTTTAGTAGAGTCAATACCAACATACTTTAAACTGATTTCCTTGAATTAGTTATTTGTATGCAGTTTTCTAGCTATCCTAATCAGTCTTTCTTTTGCTTTGTATCCAGTACTTTTTGCATTGTGAACAGCTCCAGTTTTTAACAAGAAGATCAGGTCAGTTTACTTTATTACTGCTAGGCATATCCATGTTTTATTAGTCACTATCTATCTGATTTACATATCAATTTGCTGTCTTTGTATTTGGATCAAATAAAGCTTGCAAAAATCAAAAAGGCAAATTACTTTGTTGGCTTGGGACAATAATAGGGAATGAATCATAGTAGTTATCATTTTTTTTTTTTTGATATAATTAGGATAGACACGGTAGGCCATTTATCCCGAGTATTGCTTCCTGCTTTTCTGATTTGTCACTTTTTTTCCCAGCTGCCATGTAACTTTTGGTCTCTGGTTTTTCTTCTTTTTACTGAGACCTGTCTTCATTTATTTGTGTGCAGCTACTTCGTCTATGTAATTTTGCTGATGGAGATCTTCAACATCAGTGGTAACTCATTTCATATAAGAACATGTTGTAGACAATGTCTATTGGAAGCATGTTGTGCACCACACTGTAGCATGTAAGGTTGTACTGCATGGACATGCTGAGTTTGAGGCAAGTGATGTTATCTTAAAGGTTAGTTTAAACAAATATTGTGAATATGCAAAGAGGAAAACAGAAATTCTTCAAAATTTTTGAATTTCAGGCTCTGTTTTTTTTCCCCTTCAAAATTTTGAATTTCAGGTGCTTTACTACATATTTAGCTTTACCAATGTGTAGTGGTTTTCAAGAGGTAACATTAGCTAAATGCTTTTTAAATTCATTTTCAGCTTCTCCTGTAATTCTGATTTTTTTTTTCTTTCATGTTAGTAGGTTATTTGTTTGGAACAAATAAACACTACAGACTGAAAGCACACTGGAAGATCACATGATGATCGTTATTGATCTTGGATTTAGAACAAATCTCCTGAATAGAATAAGGACAAGTATGATGGTAGAGTTTCTACGAGTTCAGAGTCGATGAGTAAAATAGAGGCAATGTTTGAAGCCGAATTTGAGAGGTTAGGGCTAAACAGCAGTACTTCTACTTTGGAGCAAAGATTAACTTGAGAGGTACAAAGCCTATGCTGATCATTGCAATGTTAAGTTTAAGCAGCACAAGTAATTCGTATGTTTTACTTGAAACATAAAGTAGTGAAAAAAACCCTCATTTTTGTTCTGGTTTACTTGGTATGTTAATCTTCCTTTTTCCTCAATTCCAATAGCTCTGTTCTGTAACATTTCATATGATTATAAGCATCAAATAATTGTGTTCATCATGAACTGATTGAATTTGTTGCAGCTTCCAAACAGTGTTCATCAAGTTTCTGAAGATTACATTTGGGAAAACTCTAATACTTTACAGGCCAGTGTTTACATCAGAGGAAGTCAAGGTAAAAAAAAATATTGGAAAAGAGATGAAATTTCATTTGTGGTTTGATCCTTCCCAAATATATGTGATCATCCTTTATTTCAGTATAACCACATGTTCATAATGCATGCTATTGTACACATACAACTTCGATTTATGGTGTCCTACCGTCTTCACTATATACCATCAAAGTTTTGATTTCTCTCAGTTTTGGCAGCCATAACATCAACAACTAGAACTTGCCTGGTGGCTCCAAATGATCACAGAAGACTAAGCCTAGACGCTTTACAGAAGAATGCACCAACTGTGAAGAACAGACTGCTGCTGTTAGATTTGTAGCACCATCAAGGTGGAAGCAGCTTCTCAGGATTATGCTCATGTCAAAGCGTCCTAAAATCCCACCTTCTAGCCCAAGCCACAGGACCAACAAGACACCTAATTCCTCAAGAGATTACTAAACACTTCTGTTATTTGTATACAGAGAACAGCATTTCCAACTGAAGTTTGGTTGAATTTTTTGGCAAACTTCTTCATGTGTTTCTGATTTTGTTTGATGGATTTGATTATTCTTCTATCGTTTCTTGAACAACTATATTCCCGCAGCAAAGCACGGGCACGCTTTCTAGTGAATTACAATATTTCAACCAGATCATCATCTTGACAAGTCGAGGTGAACTTGGGTCATTAAAGCATAAAGGTTCCCTAACAATCAGATGGTACATTTGAACAATAGGAGGTTTGAGCGTCTAAGGTCAAGCTTTTAACACAAGTAAAGAATGGACAATCATGCTCGGGAAAAACAATTTTAGAATAACACTTTTTTTTCTTTTCTTTTTTTTGACGACTAAGGTTAAAGAAACAAAGAAAACAGGAAAAAAAAGAAAGAAAAGAAAAAACCCATGAAACAAGCTCTCATGGGGGAGCTGAAACTGCATCAGACGGCAAGATGTGGAGAACGGTTGGAGGTGGATTCTGAATCCAATTCAGAGGACACTCCAACCTTGAAGCAAGATGAGCAACACGATCAGCTGCTTTATTTGCTTCCCTACTGATCCAAGACCAGTTGATACTAGAAAAAGAAGAGGCCATACACCTGATCTGTCTTAACCAAGAAGCTGAAGACCAGGAAACAGCTCCTTTAGGGGATTTCAAAGCTGATATGAGAGAAAGGCAATCAGCTTCCATAGATATAGAGTCGAGAGATTTAGATTTAGCCAAACGCAGGCCCAGTTGAGCAAAAACAAGTTATATAATCTACACATTAATTTTCACTGAAACTATTATTGCACTTGGTGCAAGTGTAGAAAGTAGTTGCCCCCTCATCAGCTGATCTCATCTGTACAAAAAGATATCAAATAAATTAAAACATGGCAACTAAGAAGATAAAAGAGAATAGTAAAGAGCAAAGATCCGTTATAGAATACCTGTCTAGAAAAATACGTATGCTCATTGTGGCCACACTTTTCACATTTTTTCATGTCCGTCTGTTTTAGAGAGAAAATAGTATTAGAAAATTAATGAAACAAATATAAAGCCTTATGAAGATTGGAAAGTGCATTTACCTTTGCCAATTCAGTCTTTTCCTCCTTAATTGTTGACTTGCCTAGCTCCCTTTGAATATCCTGCAACAAGGACACACAGGGAGTAATGACTTGGTGCTACGATTAGTAAGAACGTGGAAAATGATATAAAGTCTGGTTATCTATTCAGCTTGATCCAGATGCTATTATGAGATTGTAAACCGACAAAGTCAACAACTCAACATCCAAGGTGCATAATTTTACAACGATGTCAAGTATACCATCGGGTTAAAATCAGAACCTAGGCCATCATCTAAATGAAGCAAAGCCATATCATTCCTATAGTGCAAAGGGGCAAAGAACTGTCGACGCCAACAACAACCTCTATCATGGAGTAAACCTCCCACAACTGAAATAGGGCATTATCTATCATTTATCTCCTCTCTCTCATCTCATCTCGTCCCCAGTAAAAATTTATGTTTCTTGCATCTATACATGTCAGTAGTTACTAACAAACACATCTAATATGAAAGACATAAGAGCTTATCTGCATAAAAGAAGATGCACATCAGGCCATCAGCAAGTACAAAGCATACCTCTTTACTGACTGTGTATGAATATTTACATTTGGAGAGCCCTGAAACAACGATGATCATATCAGAAATTCACAAAACTAGGGAAAGAAATATTAAGATACCATTCAACTTCTATTACATTTTTGGTTCTGAAATGGACTTAAGAATCATCTATGCCAAGCAATAGAATGCCCCAACATACACATGTCATTTATAAGAACACACTCGATTCATTTATCCCTCAATCATGCAAATCAATTTCGATACCCAAAAACAGATTATGCAATTCAGCTGGCTCTACCTTCTATAGGTCGTGGATGGTCGCAATAGGGGCATCGGCCAGGTTTAGCATAAGGAGTTGTCGTCAAAGATAGCATATACCCACAGCTGTTGCAGAACAGGAAAGCACGAGACTCTGACATGGACGACATTGTTGAAAGTAAACCTATATGCATTCACAAAAGTAAAATCCCTGCATGAATTCTCTGGAGCATTTGCTCAAACAGCAAATGGGCACAACTGATGTAACTCACCAAACCATCCAAAATTTGAAATGAAATTCAAGTTCAAACAGAAGGACAAGCACAAAACTCAAAAACAACTTCATGATTCTTCCATATCTTCCTCATCATCAAGTTGCAAATCACCAATACTATTATTGTCATTGTGACTGCAGACTATCATAAACTCTTGATAAATCACAATCCTAAATGGCTAAATTCCTAATGATGAACTGAACTGAACTGATAAAAGTAATGATAATCCTCAGTTCCTGACATACCCATCAAATTATCCTCAATTCAATACCTCACATGATGATCCACAAAGGAAATCTCAAAATAATAAACACGAATGACAGGACAAATCACCTCTATAGAGTCTCGGGAAGAGACAGAGCAGTGAAGAAGAGAGAGCGGCGGGCGACGGTGAGAGAGCGGCAACCCAAAGATTGTGACTTTGCGCAAACTCTAAAACCCTAATCTCTGATTTTTTTTTCTTCTTCTGTTTTTTCGAGAGAGAAGATCTCTGATAAGGAAAGAGGTGCACCTACAGTGTTTGGGCACTGACAGCGTGCTGATCACGTGACCATTAAATTTTTTTTTTTTTTTTTTTTTTTTGGCACCTCTTATATGAAAAAAACTGCAGATAGAATTTCAAAAGCAGTACAGAGAATTGTGTTCTCAAACTAGCTCAAGAACTAGCTGTGTTACTAAAAAATGGAATGAATAAATAGTCTGTGCAGTGTCTACATGACTGAGTTTTCCATGTGAAGCATACCAACTATAGGGAGCCTTATCATGCTCGTATATGGTTAATTGGTATGATTTGTTTGTTTATTGTATGCTACGTACATACCGTTTTAAACACAACTACTCTTTCATTCTTTGATGGTTTTGTTAAATGGTCTCTGTAGTTGAATTATGGGCAGCATCACATTCTATAATTGTTGTCATTGTGCTCGAGTCCATGCCAAGTTATCTTATAGACTCCATTCTTAAGTGGATTGTCCGTGCTAGCATGCATCCTTCTTGGAAAACTTTAGTGTCTTCACTTCGATCAAGCTTTCAAACAGTACTGATTCTGCCCAGGCAGTGCATTAAGTTATTGTTTCAATCTTTCTTTCACCAAATAGAGAATTACTGCCTAACTTGCTCCTCCAGCTTCTTGTTAACTCACTGATATACTTTATTTGGATGATGAGGTGAATATGACTGATAAAATCAAAGCATAAATTGCTCCATGGAAAGTTCTCAGAGAGGTACAATCATGAGGATACATCAGAATGTTGGCTAAACGGAGCAGGGCACAAATCAATGCAACCTCAACAATTATTTTTTGGCCAGGTATCTCTTCAGACTTCTTGTTGTACTTCTTTTTCTTATTGTTATCCAACAAAAAAGAAAAAGATTAGTTGCGCGCATTTGCACCCTTATACTGTTGAGTACTTGATTATGTTTTAGCAAAATGTCACTATAATTTGGAAAGCTCTGCTTCCCATCTCCAGAATTTATTGTTTAATTAGTGTTTCTATCTTACAGGATTTGAAAGCTGTGACCCCTACAATAAGGATCTAGTCTTTGATTCCCCCTGAGAGTTATTTTGAGAGGCGATGTTAAGAGAGACAAAGAGCATGAAGGAGTTGACTACAATGGTTGAATGGCTCATGGAGTACTCGGAACGGAGAAAGGATCAAGCCATTTAGAAGACACTTGACGGAGATTATGAGTCCATGCTTCTCGTCTTAGTGCTGTACTATGATAATGCCAAATGTAATGCGTTTGGTTCTTTTGTTTTATGGTTATGCCTCAAATAAAATTATCTGCAACAATATGATAATTACAGATTCATATTATAGGAAGAAATAGTTTTCCTTCACCATTGTTGGCAAAAATGCTCTGACGAGCAAAACTTGTAGTAGAGAATTTGATTCTTTCCTCTTCTTGGCAAGCTTGGTTTATACATAGACTCGCATCCTAAAAAAACTATATATGACACAACATAAAAGCTGATTGGCAATATAAAAACTATCTCAACTTCAATGAAACAAATAGGCATTACATTTTCCGCAACATTGAACCGCATATCCACAATTCAACATAAGTACTTCTTGCAAAGCTTTCCCCATTTCATCTCAGAATTCTTTATTTTTCCATGCAGTTTCACTCTAAAAAACTCTCTGTAACTTGCCAAGCCTAAACCTGTTAATTTGGAATACCTTGCCCAGATTCAAGGTTACTCAGACGTCATCTGCAAATAACTTAAAAATCTGTACATAGATGTATTTAGTGTGTTATGCACAGATGTAGAGCATAATTCTAGCTAATGCCCATTTTCAACAGTCTTGAAAGCAAGTACTTGTCAAATAGGCCAAAAAAAGAAAAGATAATGAAGACTATAAAGCACCTTTGCAGCTAATTCAATTTATTCTGTTTGTTCTCCATAAACATAATGTCGGTACATGGATCAACAAATCCAAAATATCCGTCAGAATAAGCAAACCAAATGGGCAAGATTTAAACACATGGTCGTATAATTTAACATTAGGTTGTCAATTAGACTCAAAACTTTGCAGGCAAACAGAAGGAGGCAAATGAAAAGAATTATTAAAGAAATACAGCTTAATCACACACAGGCATGAATGCTTTCAATATTACCACTTCATGATTACCATAGCTATAAATCATAATACTGAGTAAACTGAGCATAAGCTTACCATGAGAAGATCCAACATCCAAGACTAAATCAACTGCATAAAGATAATACAGCACTCAGCTGAATAGTCCACAAGAGGTTTTAAAATCATCTTGTATGTAATCGCCATCACCTCGAGCGAAAGTTATTTCCTCTGAAATTGCAGCACCATGATATCCTAAGATGTGCCACCTCCATCTGAACCACTAACATATAACACTTTGCTTCTGTTTGCTTTATCTACAACCAATATTAATAAATTGCCATTAGTATACACATTATAGTGAACACAGATTAACCTTGAGCTGTTTACTATTAGTAGGCAGATAAAACAGTTTGCAAAGAACTAACTGTAAGAAAATAAGTTCAACAAGCAAGTTACTCTCATTTTTGAGTAATGGTTTATTTCACACTGTTCTTAATACAAAAGGGACACATTCAGATTTCAAGAACAAAGTGTTCTATATCTCGAGCGGGAACTAAACTCCATTGCACAAGACAGCAGTTTACCATCATACCAAGCTCTATAGTATTAGTTGTAAGCTTTTATTTGGACTTACATATAACACATAATTCATCAAGCACATGCATTACTTAAGAACATGAATTAAAGTTTGTACATTGTGGGAGTGGTCAACTTTTGCTGGGTCTGCAATTAAGGTAATTAACTCCGTAGTTAGTATGGCGATAAATTTCAGTCATGAATGCGGCTATTATTACGGCCTTAACTACGATAATAACTACACGCAATGATTACGGTTATGAATGAGCGATGAATGACCATCGTAAATGAGTCATGATTAACCATCGTTAATGCAGTAATGATTATCATCATAACTGTCTAAGTAAATGCGGCCATAAAAGCGGGAATAATGGCGGCTTGTCCCCCAAGTAAGTCATCGCCTATATAAAGGCAGCCCGCCGTCAAGGTAAATCATCCCATTCCGACTCTTTCTATTCCACTCGACTAAGAAACGTATTGACTTAGGCACTGCAGGTATCATCCCCCCCCCCCCCTCTTCGAGCCGACAGTCAAACTTCCGAGTTAATGCCCAAACGAAGCTTCTCGATTGTTCCCGATCAGCTTCCGCTCCAATCTACATTCAATGGTGAGTCATAATTCTTTTCGAAATTTTTCTTCACCAACAGGTGGCGCCATATTGGGAAACACTTTTCCCTAAAAAGTGAGGTCAAGAGCTGCCCCTTACAGGATCCCATTTCTGTCACTGAGGACTGATAGTGACGAAATTCCCCCCCCCCCCCCCGACCGTCGAATAGGTCCATCCCAAACCCAAAAGGCGACCTGAACTTGCCTCCCATTAATGAGACGCAAAGGCTGAGGCAAGAACTTAAGTAACTTCAGAGGGAAAAGCAGAACCGCGAGGCTCTTCGTCGGCGAAAACTTGAAAAAATTCTCTGCAACTTGACAGCAATTAGTCAGACGACGACGTCGTTGGCGACCTCCGTCAAACCAACAACGTAGTAGCAAACACGGGCACCAGCGGCTGTTTGAACCTAAATTTAGCATGGCCTACGTGACGTTAAGTTGGGTCCCACATGAAGCAGGCCTGGATCATAGTGAGCCGTGATATAATAAATATTTAGCCGAGGCCCGGCTCACTTCAGCTGAGGTCCGGCTCACTTCACCTCACTTCAGCTGAGGTCCGGCTCACTTCACCTCAGCCGAGGTCTGGCTCCCTTCACCTCAGCCGAGGCTCGGCTCACTTCAGCCGAGGTTCGGCTCACTTCACTTCAGCTGAGGTCTGACTCACTTCAGGCTCATTTCACCTCAGCCGAGGCCTGGCTCACTTCAGCCGAGGTCCGACTCGCTTCACCTCAGCCGAGGTCCGGCTCACATGAGTCGATTTCTGGTTTACTTGTGGCTGAGAAAGTCCTATCCAAAACCCGTCAGAGACACTGATAGCATGACATTATGAGCAGATAAATGCCAACTTCTACGTTACAGCACTAAGTGTGGCTGTTACAAAATAATCATTGAAGAGTCATGATGGCTGATTGTCAGTTATGCACATCAAAGGAATTTTATTCTTAGAATTCAATTTGTAATCAATCCAGTCTCAACAATTAAGGCTGAGATTGTACGTATTAGTCTTGTTATCTTTATTCTGCACTATAAAAGGGGCCGTAGACATCTTTGTTAAAGGTCCTCGACCAAACGCTCTACGCGATTACACAAATTTTATCTCAATACATTTCAACATTTCAGCAACACTTATCAATCTTCACGTGTTTATCTTATTGCTTTCTTTTCTGGTATTTATCTTTCCTGCACTTTACTTTGTTGCTCTTTACATTCAAGCAGTTTATCTTCCTGCACTTTATTTGCTGCACATTTACATTCCTGCACTTTACTTTGTCTTTACTTACACTTTTATTTTATGTTGCTTACTTTACGTTATTTAATTACTTTATACAAAATACAAAATCACAAAAAGAATCATCATCACTTCACTTTCATCTCAATCACCGAGTTACACAGCACTGCGGCCAGATAAGGCCGATCCGTGCTAAAGTCCTTGCATTCAAGGCAGAGAGAACCCCGCGGCCGAGATCGATCCTTCCTCGGCCCACAATCAACTGATCAGAAGTCAGATCGGCGCAAAGATCTACAATCTAGAACAAAACCTCGCTTGGTCAACCGCCGCGAGTTGGCACGCCTGCGCACACGTCACCACTCCAGAAGGACACGTGTAAGCCAAAGAAGACCTCGGCCCAGTGACACGCGGCCGGGACGATTTTTGAGCGAACATCTTTTGGCACGCCCAGTGGGACAACACTCGGTGAATGTTACCAGATCCCTACGCTAAGTCTCGAGGGAATCATTGTTACAGGTGTAGGCAACAAGGCCACACCTCTTCTTTTTGTCCAAACAGATCAGCTACCTCTAGAGATCTCATTGTGTCCATGTCAAGTCTCCCAATGACATCAGTTCAACCATCAACTTCGACGTCAAGTGGGACCTCTACGAGTGGAGTCATGGCACATCCTGCATCATTAGTCGCTACGACCGCCACTGTAGTGTCAGCCTCCACTATAGCGAGTCATCCATCTTTCAGTCAGCAACCGCAGTCACATGTCGTCCAAACCTCAAGGACAACAAATCAAGTTGATTTTACAACTGCGGCTAGTACTCGACAGTATGATCCTGTAACTTATCCATGGGGCCTGCCACCAGGGTATACCCCTCCTTATGAGTCAGTCAGTGTACTAGCAGCTACAGCCTGTATCGGATCATTCCCTTGGGGGTTCTCTCCAGGATATAATCTGCTGTATGAGCCGCTTAACTCCTCTGCAATAGTGGGTACAGGACAGACTCCGTGGCACCATCGGGAAAGCTTCCGGAGGACCCTCGTCGAGGGGATGGGAGGCATGTCGAATGGGGAGCAGAACGGCCGAACCGGACTAGGCCAATCCAAGAGAGCACGCAACGAATCATAGCGTGAAAAGATAGAGAAAATGATTGATGCATGCAAGTGTGCCGGCCTCGAGAGCTCGCGGCCTAAATTGCCAGAAACATCGGTAAGACTCCTTTTACCGTTGACATCCTCAATGCCACGAAACTTCGCATGATCACCACCCTCGTGTTCCAAAAGTATAATGGGACTACCGACCCCGTGGATCACATCAAGAGGTACAAACAGCAGATGTCCATCGAAACAATCGACGAGAAGTTGATGTGCAAGCTCTTCCTCTCAAGACTCACAGGGCCGACGTCAACATGGTTCCAAGATCTCAAGCCCCAATCAATCCCAAATTTTGACACATGGAGCATAGTTTTCATTTCGCAATACTTCTGTGGTCGTTTGCAAAGGAAGGATATGGCGACTTTGTTCAGCATTAAGCAAAATACAGAAGAGAAAATAGGACGGTTTTCTGAACGGTTCAAGGCTGAAATGTGACACGTCAACTGTGAGCCTCAGTTTGCCGCGATTTCATTTAGAGAAGGACTCCTCCCAAGCACACCCTTATACGAGAATTTGTTGCGCGAACCCCCAGGAGGCATGGATGACATCGTTACAGGAGTCGAGGGGGAGATCAGGATCGAGAGACAAAGGAGGCATGAGAGGCCCGGGTTACTACTGCCGTCGACTGGAGTAAAATTAAGAAGGACATTCAGAGTAATAGTTGTCTTAGCGGAGGGATACCTTGAGATCTATCCCGCCCCCTGAAGAATGGTTTACGATCCACCTCGTAACCATATACAAAAGACATAGCCACGAAGGAATATTTGAGAAGCCCCCCCCCCAACCGGAGTCTAGTAACGAGGATGAGAAAAGTAAATATTGCCTGCTCCACGAGCAAGGGGGCACAGAATGTATAAGTGCGAGGAAGTGCGGCCAACAATCCTTGCAGCAATGAAGGTTGGTAAACTTCTTCAGTATAAAACAAGATAAATTGAGGCAACCAAAGGGGTCATGGAAAAGTCCACGTGCTGAAATTCATCTCGAGTAATAGAGAAGGTCGTGACTTCGTTTTGATAAAAAGATGGCACGACTTGTAAAACTCAGGTAAGAAAAATAAAAGAGTTTAGTGATTTTTGCGCATGTTGATATCTCATTCGAGAGACTATTGAAATTACGTATTTTGTATTTCTCGCATGAATAATATCACTGGGACTGGTTCCTCGAGTAGGACAATCCCCTTTAATTTGTATGACTGGTTCCTGGAATAGGACAGTTGCCATTAATCTGTATGAGTGGTTCCTTGAGTAGGACAGTCCCCTTTAATTTGTATGACTGGTTCCTTAAGTAGGACAGTCACCATTAATCTGTATGACTGGTTCCATGAGTAGGACAGTTGCATTCAATTTGTAGAAACTGGTTTCTCGAGAATGACAGTTGCTTTGATTTGTAGGTGTTGGTTCCTCGAGTAGGACAGTTGCCTTAATGGTTTGAAACTGGTTCCTTGAATAGGACAGTTAATTTGATTCACAGGAGCTGGTTCCTCGAGTAGGACAGTTATATTTGATTCGTATAAGTTGGTTCCTCGAGTACGATAGTTGCCTTAATGGTTCGAAACTGGTTCCTCAAGTAGGACAGTTGCCTTAATGGTTGAAACTGGTTCCTCGAGTAGGACAGTTACATTTGATTCGTAGGAGCTGGTTCCTCGAGTAAGACAGTTACATTAACACTTCGGAACTGGTTCCTTGAGTAGAATAGCTGCGTTGATTCATATGAGCTGGTTCCTCGAGTATGACAGTTACCTTAATGCTTTGGGTGGGTTGGCATGCCTCACCCTCACTACAGGCAGGGACATCACCCTCGCTGCAGGTGGGGGTAGGACGAGGTGATGGATCTTACCCTCGCAAGATGTGGAGGTGAGACAACACAGGTTACGAGATTGGTAATAAATTTGAGCCCCTCAGGGCATGGGGGCAATCCCATCCTCAGAAGACGATAAGAATTAGTATGTGGAGAGAGAATCGTCCTATACAATTTGGTTTCAAATTCTCCAATACATTGTTTTTGTTTAACGTTTATTAGATTGTCAGCTCATCGCCGAGTATATTGGCTCTCAATTTCGAATTGCCCAATGCATTGGGTTCTCGTTTTGTTTTTCTTCCTAAGGGTCTGCACGCTCAGAAAAGAAAAACAAGAGGGCATGTAGGGAAGTGAAATATACGTCACAGCCATGGAAACACTGATGACTGTTATCGAGGTCAGCATCGTCGACGTCGAAGCAGGCGTCGCCGTATCGAGAAGGGTGTCACCAACGTTGGGGCCAACGTCGTGGTCATTGAGAAAGGCATCACCGATGTCAATGTCGGCATCGCAGTCATATTGAATGGTGTCATCAACGTCGGAGTGGACGTTGCGGTCATTGAGAAAGGCGTCACCAACATCGGGGCCGACGTCGTGGTCATTGAGAAAGATGTCACCGATGTCAAGGCCGGCGTCGCGATCATAGTAAAAGGTGTCACCGACGTCGGAGTCGACATTGCGATCATTGAGGAAGGCATCACCGACATCTGGGCCGACGTCGCAGTCATCGGGAAAGACGTCACCAAGGTCGGGGCCGGCGTTGCGATCATTGAGGCAGTCATAGTGAAAGGCATCATAGATGTTGGAGTCGACGTCGCGGTCATTGAGGAGGGCGTCACCAACATCGGGGCCGACGACGATGTCATTGGGAAAGAAGTCACTGAAGTCGTTGCCGGCATCACCGTCATTGAGACAGGTGTCACCTATGTCAGGGCTGGCATTACTGTCGAGATTAGCACAGTCGTCGTCGGGATGAGCGTCATGGACATCAGGACTAACAATCAAGGCTCAAGAAACCAAACGTTTAAGGGATTAAGCAGTTGAGAAGGTCAGCCCCTAATTTTATTGTACTTAAATTAATGAACTGATATTATTTGAGCATAAGTAGAACATTCAAAGCTGGAAATTGAAAGAAATCAAAGCGATTGCCTCCCACACGACCTTATGACATGGACATAACATTAAAAGCAAAGGAAAAATAAAACATTCGAGGATGAGAAGCTTCAGAGTCGGGGGGGGGGGGGGGGGCGCCGTTGGAGCCCACATAGTATGGCAGGAGAGACCCGTCTATCTCAAGGAAATTCAGTATCATGCATTGGCAGTACTTGATGACAGCGTCACGAACCAAAAAAAAACAAATCACAGGTAGAAGAGAGAGAGTTTAGCAGCAGGGTACCTCAGGCTCGGAGTCCGGTTTGAGCTTCGCTGGGGGCACCGCACGTAGGCGAGATTGGAAGCTAGGCTCTAAGCAGCGGGCGAGGCACTGGGCACACAACGCGAAGACCCAACACTGGACTGGCTGCAAGACAGATGCAGATCTAAGTCCTCGTTTGGGCGGGTCGGCGTCATCGACGAGATGAGATGCAGACTCTGAACAAGGAACGAGGATCTTCTTATAGGAGCACATCTACGCTTTCAGTGCAAGGAAGGCCTTAATGAAATTCAAAGAAGGGTACCCAAACAGAAATTTGTGGAGCCCAGAGAGGAAATTTGAGCTTTGGAAATTTTCTCTTAGGATGAATTCGCTGGGCCCGCAATTAAGGCGATTAACTCCATGTAAGAATATTAAGAAACATATATGCAGTTATATATTGTACTCAATACAAGAACACATGTGATGTAAATTCATGAGTAAGAAAGCTAACCTGAAAAATACATGCTTGATCTTCTCCTCTGAATAATCTGATGAAGGCAATCTCACTAATGGGGTAGAGAACTTGATTACTTGTAAGTGATTGCTAAAGCAGGGATCAAGGTCTATAAATAGGCATTGAGGATTAGATGCCTCCCATAAAGGTTCCCTAATCCTATTATATATATATTTAGGCCAACCTGTTTTCAATTCCATATACAATTAGGTATACCTCATTAGCAAAGTAACCTCTTAAATCAATACTGATATCAATAGGAAATCCAACATGAACCGATGAACACTAGGAATGTCTATATGCTTGTCCCGCAAGTATGCAGCTTAGTTATTGTAATACTTGATGAATATTGATAGTCCACTTTAAGTCTTACAATCTCCCACTTGGACTATCAATGTTCAAACAATAATAAAAGTTGTTGCATCAGATATAGCAAAAATGAAGTGTGCACAGAGACATACTTAGCATCATCAAATTCATTCCAACACTCGGTCATTCTGTAATCCATTATATTGACCCACAGAAAACATAATGCTTAACCAAGCATTTGCACCCTGCAATCACAATGTAATATTTCACAGAACACATGAGCACAATTGCATATGAAACTCAGATTTTCTTACAAAATGCAGTGCAAGAAAACGATCCAAAACAGAGATTCTGAAAATTAAGGAATCTGTAACTTTAGTGCTTTTAACCAAGCTCAACACAAATTTCATCAGTATATTGAAAACTTCTGCAAATAAGGCTAATGAAACAATCAATAATACTCGAGTAAAACATTACAAATGCAGAACTTATTCAATAATACTTCTTAAGTCAGAAATGTGCAGATTCAAAATACTGAATAGGAACCTGAAAATCAATGTTTTTAATAAATTTGAATGAAGTCTACAGCAATGAAATCAAATAATGCAAGAAAAATAAATTCTAAATCCTCCCACTAATCTAAAGCATCAAAAACTTAATAAGATCTCCATATGAGTTTGAAACAAACCAACTGCCTTAACTTCTAGCCTCCTTGTTTGGGATCCTCTTCCTTAGAAATCCCTTTCTTCATAAGCCAGTCTTTGAAACCCTTGCAATCCTTTTTGACATGTCCAGGCTTTCGGTAGAAAAAGCATTTTACAGAACTATTCTTAAAATTTTAAGAGTTGCTAGACCCCTGAGAAACTTTAGAAGATGAGGCACCTGATTGGTTTGATCTATAGTTGAATTTCTTCTTAAACTGAGGCTTGCTGACATGGTTAATTCTGATCCTCTTTCCCTTCTTAATTCTATCCTCTTCTTGGACACGTATTGAAACCAATTCATTTACACTCCAACTCTCCTTCTGCGTATTGTAATTTGACTACATCTGACTATATTGTTGAGGTAGAGAATTCAAAAGCAAGTGTACAAAGAAGGTGTCTTCAATACTGACATTTAGGACCTTGGGTTTTGCAGCTACATCAATACCCTTCATTATATATTCTCTACTGCTTCCAACTCCATCAAACTTCATGGTAATGAGAGTATTCATCAGGTTTCCAATTTCAGCTTTATCTGTCACTTTGAATTTTTCTTCTACATTTTTAAAGTATTCCCTAGCATACTCAGACTCAGGTATACTATCTCTCACAGCTTCTGTCATAGATTTCTTCATAATTACTAGGGTCAATCTATTGTGTTTATGCCATTGATGGTACCTATCTTTCACATCCTTGTTGGTAGTAGGTGTTGGTTCAGCTGGTGGATCTTCCTTAAGAACATGGTCATAATCTATCATGCCTAAATGCAGCTCTATATCCTGCTTCCATCTTTTATAATTTGATCTATTTAAGCTCTCAATTTGATGAAATCCAAGAGGGAGGTTAATGGTTGTAGCAAAAACATTAAAAGGTTCCAGATTTAGTAGGAAATTTATAAATTTGAATTCATGGCATTAAACTGAAGTGCCCCCCAAATAATACATAAGGTGTCTGCCTTACCTAGAGTGGCAAAGGACATATAGGCTTAGTTTGGGATTGTTGTGTTGTGAGAAGAAGCACTTCTGATATTGCTGCAAGAAGAAGTAGCTGATGCGTTTGGTAAACTGTTTTTAAAAGTGTTATGTGAACCAAAAGCAATTTTTGACTGTTTGGTAAGTTGTAAGTAAAAAGTGCTTTGGTTCTGTATAATTACCAAAATGGGCATAGATGATAAAAGATGCTGCTAAAATACATAACTTTGTTTTCTGATTATGTAACTATACCAAATTAAAAAAAATTCTCATGTATTGTCCTTGTACACTAGTTCAAATTATCAATTCATCACTTTTATCTCAATATGTATATTAATTCTACAAATTATATAAGCAATTTTAGTTTTTTGTAATTTGTTTGGTTATATATTGCTTAGATCAAATAAAAAATTACATTAAACCCTTAAATATTATACAAATGAGTTGAGAATATTACACAAAACATTCCCCCACCATAGTCAATGGGAAACATTACACAAAATGTAATAAAGTCAATACAACTTTGCAACTAAATGCTAAGTAGATGCATTCATTAGACTTTGTGCAATTGTATTTCTTAACATCTCCATTTCTTGTCTTCTCAGACCATCTTCTTCATGTGCATTGTCTTCCATCTCTTCATTGTTGTCTTCACTTGAGTAATTTTCACTTTCATCAAAATCATGATCTTGTTGAGCATATCTTCTTATGTAGTTATGAAGAGTCATTGTAGCAATAACTATTTTCACTTGTTTATCATAAGGAAAGCTTGGCATATCACGTAAAATACTCCACTTTTTTTTTCCATATCCCAAAAGTGCGCTCAATAACACTCCTAAGTGAAGAATGTGAATGATTATGACCCGTCAGTTCATCACCTCTACGAAAATGTGGAAGGTGATACCGCTCACATTTATACAGTCCTAAAAACCTTTCATTTGTGGGTATTCTGCATCCACTACATAATATTTTCCTGAAATGAAAAATTATAATGAATGATTGATTATGATATAATTTAGGATTATTCTTTGTGCAATCTAGGTAAAAAAATTACCATATGGGGGTTTAGGAAAATTCGATCGAGGATTGCGGAAAACCGATAAGAATACTCTACTGTCATGGGCAGTGCCTTCCCACCATGCACATGCAAATGTGAATTGCATGTTGAAGTTGCATATAGCTAAAATATTTTGGGTGGGTGTTCCTTTTCAGCCAATGTATGGCACTTGATCCAATGGAGAAATCGAAGCTTGAACATGAACACCATCAATAGCGCCAATACAATCCTACAAATTATTATGTTGGATAACAAAACGGCAAGCATTCATATGTATGTATGTATGTATGTATATATATATATATATATGATGATGATGACAAATTGAGTTTATTTAAATGGAGCAAAAAACCAAAGCATATAAATCAAAACATTATACATATCTTAAAATGAGGCATGTATCTTGAGTCATTTAGAATTTCATTTGGGATGCTCGTAAATTCAGGATCCTCTAGCTTTATGAGCACTTTCGCCATATTATAGAAAATATTGAGCATTATATCAAAATATCTACTAACCGTCTCACCGAAACGTTGAAAACGTTCTTGTGTATTCCTATTGGTTTGGCCTTGTTCCAAAATATAGAGAAATATTGCTAACATTTCAGCGGTACTTATGTTTTTTGAACCCTTCAACACCTTCTCAACATCATTCAATAGCATTAAGAATCAGTTTTTATCCATCCTAAATGCATTATAACACCTACTTTCATTCCCCTCTAACACTTCCATTAACCAAATATAACCTATTTGGGAGCTTGTCATACATGGAGTTTTCTGAATATACTTTTCAAGATAGACTTGAATAAGACGACCACATACACATATAATTTGGTATATCTCCTTCTCATCTCCAGAAGCATCCATACTTCACAAAACAAAACTGCCACTTTATACTTGTTCATCAAATTTCAAACTATAAAATGGTTGTAACAATGAAAGCATAAACATGTAATGGAGCAGCAAGATAAAAACGGAATAGCAAGATAAAAGAGTTCAGCAATATACATAATATCATATGTACTGGAGCAGCAAACACAACTTACTAATCATTCACAGCAAACACAACTTCAAAGAACCAAACAGAAAGCAATAATTAAAAGATGCATCAATATCACCTTCAGCTTAGTAAAATAAAGTACCGTAGACAATGAACATCAAACAATCTTAGTTCCTGGAAAATCACAAAAATAGAAAGGAGTTCAGCTTAGGTCTAAACGACAAGCAACATGCATCTTATTAAAAAGTAGGATCAGCCTACTTAATTTTCAGCTTTTTTCTTATTAAGAATCAGAAACTAAAGCTCGAGATTAGCATCTGTCATAATGGAAAACATCTCTCACTTCTCTTGAGAGCAGAACAACTCTGTTGCAAACTACCACAGCTTGGTACTAGTTTCTGCTCCTGGTAAAGTTGCAACAACTCGCATCACCTCCTGAATATTAGTTCCTTGTTCCGTACTAGTATTACGGACATATGTTGTTGTACTCCTACTCTCGACTACTTCAACAAGACGATCAATTTGTTTAGACAATTTCGATGCACCTCCCATCTTTTCTTTCTTCCTCTTTGGCCCTCCCATAACTCCTTTATTTTTTTTTTCTTTATTAGGCCCAATTTGGCACTCCACACTTGTTCTCTTTTTCCCTCTACATTCATTACCTTGCTGGTCTATCTCCTCATCATCTCCAGAAATTACGTTATGCTCAGAATCCTCCACAACCTCTTCAATATCTATACTAGCTAAAGGAATCATGACAAAGTGACCTAGGGCTATGCTACCTCTTACAGAATAAACATGCAGCTCCATACGTTTCTTTAGAGTCAATGCAGACAAACTGTAACAAGATGGGACCCTAATTCCAATATTAAAAGTTTTTTGGATATTCAATTTACAAACTAAAATCTAAACCTATAGGGATTGCCACCTACTTTTAGAGAAGAATCACACCAGTTTATAATAATCAGAAAAAACTGTTACTTTTAGGAAGCAACTATCAATTATCAAACACTTGCCTTTTCTGAATTAAAAAGGCACAGAGAACCTTGCATCACAGAGAACCTTAGCATCAATTATCAACTATCAACTCACAATCCTTAGCATCACAGAGAACAGTGCATGCTAAATTTTGATACACAAGCAGCTCCATATTTTCAAAAAAAAAAACAAAAGTGCATTGACATGTTTATGGTTTAGTGACAAACCCAAGCAACTGCCTTTATTTATTTATCTTATTTATGCACCTTCTTTGTTGCAGCTTGATGTACTTAAAACTAAAGATAAAAACAGAATTCATACTAGAAAAAAAAAATTTAAAAACACAAGCAAAGAAGGAAAAATACACACCTGAATTTTGGATTCCCACCATTCAACAGGTGCATCGACAGTCATCCTAGCCGGATCCCATCCAATACCAGTTTCCTTATGCAATAGTGAACTCCACAATTTCCAATCATTTTTAAGTGAATTCCACTTATTTTTCAATTGCCTTTTATCATAATCCCTTCCTGTTAACTCCTCAAAGGCCTTGATAACATTTGACCATCCCTTTTTATCAAAATGTGTACCAGGTCTGTTCCCTTGGCCACTTCCTTAACAGCTATATATATCACAAAATATAGCTACTACCTCATCAAGCCATGTGGCTTTTGGTTTTCCAGATCCCTCATTTTCAGTACTGGTGGATTTCTTCTTTCCCATCTAAAGATAACACATGCTTAGTAGTAAACAAACAATTGTTATAAAGTACCGTATCCAACACCTAACATGATCCTCACAAAACAAAGCTGTTGACCACAATAAAGAGCTAGATATATCATTTGTTTCAAACCATAGGATTCAATGACCAATTTGTAATTGGAACTAGGGACCAGAATATATCAATTTGACACTAATATGCAAAGGTTGAAATATATACATATAAAAGAACCAGTAGCAAAAAAAAAAACCCAGGTAGCATCATAATCAAAGAAATGAAATCAAAGGGTGAAATAATTGGAGGGACTAGAATTGAATTGAAAGAGAGTGAGAATCTTACTTACCCCGTCTCTGCATGCGGAAATTTAGTACCCAAAATACCACAAATTGACCAAATCTAGAAACAGGGCAGAAGCGAGTTGTTTTAATCTGTTACTACTTGTTTTGCAGGGGACGCATATGGGTAAAAGTAAGAACTTTAGAGGAGAGAAAGAATAAGAAGCGTAGTGAATCGAAGCTTACAACAGCAATACACTGTAAATTTGGGGAGAGATGGAGAAGACTTACAGTGAGTTTGATTCGCTGAAGATAGATAGAAACTTTCGGCTCAATTTGTTGCTGAGTTTGAGAGAGAGAGAGAGAGATAGAGAGAGAAGCGGTGACTGAGAAAATATTGGTAGGCTTTGAAGATGTGGGAGACACAAAGAGAGATCTCGAGAGAGAGGGGAAGATATGTTTTTTACGGTAGAGGAGGCTGGGAAGAGAGAATGGATACGCTAAGCAACCTTATCTGGCTCAATGTAATTGTTAGAAAAGGATGAGGATAGAATAGGTAATTTGGTAAATTTTATTAGAGATGCACTGTTCACTTCGTGTTTTCCACAGAAGAAACTTCAAAAGCTAGCACTTGGTTGCTTCTCACTTTTAGCTTCCGAGAGAAGCTATTTGGACCAAAAGAAACTTCTAGAGAATTTACCAAACACCATACCATAAGCCCAAAAACTGAAGCAGCCCCAAAAGCAGCTCCAAAATCATCCCAAACTGGGCCATAGACATTAACAGAATCATAACCAGAAAATGAAAACTCAATTATAGGTTGTTTAGAACATGTCAACACCTAGGGTGGCAAGAAGACAGTTCAGTTCACCTTCTGAAGGCAAGTTTTAAATCTTGTTATATGCTAACATCAATATCAGGAGCCATAATCATTTAAACCTCCTATGGGGAGCAAGGATTCCAACTTCTAAAACTAATGTCACAAGATGTTAATCCAATATTGAGGTTTAATTAAAGTTTTTAACATGAGATTGCTATTGACAATATTATATGTGAAAAATTTAACTAAACTGGATCAAGAGAATATTTGAAGTTTGTGTCTTGAGTTTTGTTAGAGTGTTCACAAAAAATTTAATATACTGAATAGGGAGATAAACATAAAGCAGTGAACACACAATACTTGGATGCAGAAGCACGTACAAGAAACCCAAAACACATAATTGATCAATTACGTAATCACACATATGCCAACAAAGCTAAGTAACATAAGGCAAAACAAATTTGAATTTATATATTTAAGATTGGTTCACTTCAAAGCTTGTCTTTAGCAATACGAAAACATACCAGAATACAAAAATTTATTTGCTTCTTTTTGATAAGGAGAGACCGATCAAAAGAACATATGAAATTTTACATTTTTAATAGTAATACAAACAGTAAATAATGATTACGAGGAGAAGTAGACACAAACCAATTAATCACAGGAAATACTGAGATAGAGGATATGTACTGGCCAATGAACAATAATACTCAAAACACACAACAATCGCATAAATTTAGTAGTGAATAGGGAGATATATAGCAAAAGCTCAATAAACCCAGAATACATAATTAATCAAGTGGGATATATATGTATATATACACAGCAGTAAACTACGAATACTCACAAAGGACCAAATAATCATAATCACAGATAAGCCAACAAGACCAAAGAGTGAAAAACATGTCTCAATCTTATATCAATTTACTTCGAAAAATTATTTAGTAAAGTAGAAAACATACTAGGACACAAATCTTTGCTTCTTGTGGACTGAAGGGGGACTAATCCAAGGCTCGAATGACAGCATCTAAGGTTGTTCGATCAAGATTCCGATCATAATTTTGAGAAGATTTAGGCAGAAAACACATGATGGAAATCGCCATCGAAGAACCTAGCTTAGAATTTGGGAATGAAATTTGGGGCTGACCGTTATGGGTATAACGGTTAGCTTGGAATGAATGACTGTCTTACTAAAGCGGGTCTTGGGTTTGTCTCCGAGTGGATTATGGGCTACGATAATGAAGCGAGGCCTAACGAAAACTTAATTTATACAAGAAGCAGTTTTTATTTTATTTTATTGTATTTTTTATTCTATGGTTCTTGATTGAGCACAAAGGCTCTGATAACAATTGTAAGAATATTAAGAAACATATATGCAATTATAAATTGTACTCAATACAAGAACATGTGATGTAAATTCATGAATAAGAAAACTAACCTGAAAAAGACATGTTTGATCTTCTCCTCTAAACAATTTGATGAAGGCAATCTCACCAATGGGGCAGAGAACTTGATTGCTTGTAAGTGATTGTTAGAGCAGGGATCAAGGTCTATAAATAGGCATTGAGGATTAGGTGCCTCCCATAAAAGTTCCCTAATCCTATTATATTTAGACCAACATGTTTCCAGTTTCATATACAATTAGGTATACCTCATTAGCAAAGTAACCTCACTACAATAAATTCTAGCTTTTGCAACGGGTTTATATGCAAAGACTGAAAATTCATTGTATTTGGTATGGTTATGCAAGGAATTTTACCGTCCCTTACATTGTTTAAGAGTATATGCAAGGAATATCCAATTTCTTTGCATTTGGCTTCTAGATATTTTAGAACCCACCCATAAATTCCTTGTACATATTTTCACTCTCCTTGCATTGTTTTGAGCGGGAGCATTTAGCGCTTAAATGAAAATCACTTAATGCTTTAATGCAAGGAATTGCTAAGTTCTTTACTTTTTATGCACAATTATTGCAAGGATACAAGATATTCCTTGTATGTTAGTAAATACAATGAGCTAAATCCTTGCTTCTTGTGTCGATGTCAAGACGAAAAGTGAACAGCAGAAGCTTCCTCTCACACACTCCAAAGACCATATCCACTGAGAGCTCTTAATAATCTCTCAGAATCTGAGAGCAAACCTTTTTTCAAAATCACCAATATTCCATGTACCTTTCTTCATCTCTCCCGTTCTTGATGTAATTCACATGACGATACTTGTATTCAGGTTCTCTCTCTCTCTCTCTCTGGTTAAGGTTTAATCTTTCATAATTCATATATCCTTGCGAATTGATGTATGGGCTTTCCATATTCGTCCTCTGGGTTCTCTTTTCTTTTATCAATTTGGGATTTTTATCATGTTTCTCTGTTTATGGGTTGTGAAAAGGTTTTCAATTTTGTGTGTAAGAAGATGAAGGCAAGGATCTTAAAACGTGTGCTTTTGTGTTGATTTTATATTGTCTGGGTGGGTTCATTTCAATATCCACAAACTGGTTTTAGGCTAGGGTTCTGGTGCTAATTCATTCTCTTGTTTCACTATGTCTGTAATTCATTCTATTGTATATGTGTACATAATGGGAGGAACCACCTGCATTAGAACAAACTTTAATCAATCTCAACACTTGTAAGCTAAAATTATATTATGATATATAGGAGGGATAATATTGCTATGTTGGTACCTTTAGGTGTCCTTACAAGATTAAAGAAATTTTGTTTTTTGCTTTGTTGATATGAATTAGAGTTTACCGAATGTCATTGTTTTGTTTATTTATTATTATTTTTTTTGTATTTCTCAGGGCTTGCTATCCAAAATTGAGTTAAAGATCATTCAGCTACCTCATCACTGATCTTCAGTTGCATTGTTTCTGGAAGGTATAAGATATCTTTTCTACATTTGTTTATGCCAAAATCATCGGTACATAATTTAATCTTCATATGAGGTTTATTATAGCATATATGGATTCCAAAATGTCTATTGCCTACTCTCAGTTCAAGACTTGATGAAGGAGTAGAAAGCATTTGGGTCTCCTGAGTTGGGACGAGTAAACTTGCCTAATACATATCTTTGGAATGAGAGACCCATCTCACATTGGCACTGGCTATGTGACAACATATACACCAATCAGTCTTGCATTGTATACATTCTACTTATTTTCTTTAGTCAATTTTTCTAACTAAAACCTTAAAGTTCAATAATAGTCTATTGTTATAATGAAGGAAATTGAGCAAAAGAATTCTGCAAACCAATATATGCCCCCAGCATACCCACAGAGCCGGAGCACGACCATATGTACAATATGCTTTGGTGGCCTCTAAAGGTAAATAGAAATTAGTTTCAATTTTCAAAAGCAAAATTACAAATTTTCAAAAGCAAAATTTCAATGGACAGTTAACTGGTTAGTGATATATATGTATATTTGTTTAATGGAGGATGGCAAGGAGTTATTGCTCATACAGTCATACATAATTGGGGAGAGAAACACAAGGATGATAATCATGAATAAATCAAGGAGGTTGCCAAGAACAAATATGTAAGTCAGCTAATGTAGGTTCTGTATATCACATTGTGTTAGTGACCTGCACAAAATTAGTGCTCAATTTAAAACCCTATCAATGTAGTAAGAATAAGTAGAGATCGTTCTCAACCGGGGATTAGGGCTTAATTAATTCCTGAAAAATAAAACGTTAGTAAAACAAAACTATATATTATAAACAATATTTACGAAAAATACAAGTAAGGGGATTTAGGATTTATTTAATTTAACAACTAAGTAAATATATACATGTGACACATCAAAACCAAAATCAAGTAGAAATATGTAAATGGAACGAAATTAAATAGGATTAACTACTACTAACACGTTGGCAAAGTTTCAAACATCAAATCACGAATCAAAATATGTTTAAGCATAGAATTGATCAAGAACAAAGATGAACACATACAAAGTTTTTTTTACTTCCCTTAATTAAATTAACTAGATGAACGCACCATAGTTAACCCTATTAATCATGCAATTACTAGTGGTAGCTAATCACTAACAAAAACACTTTTAACGCATTAAGAATCATGGAAGTTTGATCAATTCAAGTCAAGAACACAAGTTAGAACGTGAATCAAGCATGCAAGACTCATTGTTAATTTACCTAAGTAATTTTAGGTTTTCCACCGAAATTATTAAAGCCTAGAACGCTAGCACCTTAATATAGATTCAATTACATGCTCATCAACCTAAGTATGCATCCAAAGATCAATTAACACATAAAAGATGGGATTGAAGCTCGAAATTAACAATCATGCAAGAACATATAGAAATCGCAATTTTTCAATTCAAAAACCTAAAACATGCTTCATAGTATTCGAAAATCACATATCTAAAATCAATCTTTCATCATCACAAGAAATCACAAATCATCAATCCAAGAAAGAAAACCAAAATCGAAATTTATAAAAACCTGAAATAACTTTCTTATACAAAACCGAAAACATAAAGTTGTGTTCATGGTTACACTTTTTGATCTTCAAGGACGCAAGAAAATAATAGTAAGTGATGGAATGGATGAGGATCACGGCAAGGTTGATTGAATGGAGAGGATGGATGCTCACGGCCTTGACTTGGAACTTCTTTGAAATTGCCGAAACTATGGAAGAGAATGGGAAGTGTTTGTGACTTTTGATTATGAATTTTGTGGTGTGTAGAAGAGCTTCACAAACCTCCTTTATATAGTGAACGGAAAGGGCTAGGGTTCCCTTGAATTTCTCTTAAATTATATCACTTCGACCAATAAGAAAATAGCATGAAAATTGGAGAGCAAGTAACCTTTATTTTGCTGAAATATTCCATGTATGTAGACTATATTTCGGCCTCCTTGTATGTAGAGTCATAATTCAATACTTATTCCTCTATTTTCTCTTCAAAAATTCTCAAGAAATCCGAAAATAATCCCAAAATATATTTGCCGAAAATCCTTGAATATTCCTTGTATATATCACGGCAAAAAAAAATAATTAGAATGGGCCATGGACTCCTCAAGACGTCAAGAAGGATCTAGAGACTCATGTGCAAGTCACATGCTTCAAACTTCGGGACAAACTCTCCCAAAATGGGCCAATTCGAAATCCATCTTATGTATTGCCGAAATTCCTTCAATAATCTAGAACATTCTTGAACTATCTTGAGTCATCTTCAAGACACAGCATCTCCTAGTCTCACCAGGTCTCCTAGCAGCATCAGGACTCCTAACATCATTAGGTTTCCTAGTCCAACTGGGACTCTGCCATTTCTTCATTTCCGAACATCATTTTTCTGAGCTCTTTCCTAGTTGCATTAGGATTCCTACTTCAACAGAGATTCCTTTTCCTAGTAGAACTGCGAAAACTTCATTTCTCCATTTCTTCTCATTTCTGCGCAAATAACTCCTTGCCTTCCATTTCCAGACTCAAAACTACCTAAAAACACAAAACAAGTTAGAAATGACATTGTTAAGGAAATAACTAAGCAAAATGTAGAGAGAAATGTACTAAAAATATAGAAAATATTCGTCCGATCAGTTAGTTGGTTATCACTCCATTCTTCTAGGGCCCTCAAAAATCTACTTTACCATGTATAAAATGATTAGGTTAGTTGCAATAAACTTCGGTTATTAAGCTCTTGGTAGGTTACTATAGCTTAATCATGGAGTCATTTGACCAATCTCTTTCTATCATGTCTTAATCTCTTTGTTTTATTCTTTTTTGGTCAAAATTCATGTTTCTCTTACTAGCTAGTTTAATGATATAGCTCTGGGCAGCTTCTTTAATTAGATATATGGATATATTTAATGTAGAACTTGACTTTTGTACCCAGATCAATCGGTTTTGTCATGGATTTGAATATACAGGATAATTTTTGGAGGGATGATGTTGTTGTTTTAAATGACATTGTTTTTTTTAGTGTTTTTCTTGTCTGGGATTTCTCAGTACTATTGAACTATTCTTTTTTGGTAGCTTGTGATTATCCAACTGCTCTGTCTTGTACTATACAGCAACCCCCAAATGATATTCTTAGTCTCATGAATTTTAGTCTTACAAAAGGCAACACAATCTAGGCTTATTCTATATATTGGCTGGACCATAATAATGGAAACAAACGAGCCCTATATTTCTTAGACATATCACATATGTGTCGAGCCATGTTATTTGTCTTTAGTCATTCTTCTTCTTTTATTCTTTTAAAGGAGAAGATGGAGGCAGAGAGAAATGCCCTTATAGAGAAGTTGTACTAAGAGGTGCTTGAGGATACTACACATGATTGTCAAACTGACTTTGGAACCTGTGTAATACCCTGGAAAATCCAAATTAAATTCCGTGGATTTTTAGAAATGATTTCACGATAGTAGGAGCGAGTACGAAGCTTGGAGAAGTTGTGGAATTAGTTCGAACGGTTTTATTTTCGAAAACGAACGTTTTTAGGGGGTCAACAAAGTTGACTTTTTATACGTTCAAAATTTGGGAAAACTTCCTTCATGAAAGTTGTAGAGCTCGTCGATACGAGTTCGTGGACATGTAGAACGCAATATTCGGAGTTCGTATGATTAAGTTATGAATATTTGAAAATTGGGAATTTTCTATAAATAGGAAAAATATCTGATTTTTCATTTAAGGACGAAACATTTTCATTTTTGCTGAACAGTCCCCCAGCTCTCTCCGTTCTCTCTCTTCTTTCGACCGTCAGACCCAACGGGTCTTAGCCGACCCGACCCGGATTTTCCTTCCTCCTCCGGCGTCCTCCGGCCACGACCCGGACACCATGGTGATCGCCGCTCCAAGCCCGGCCTCCCTCCGGTGTCGCCTTGCCCCGCCGCTGCCCCCAGATGGAGATCGAAGAAGCCAGCCAAGAGGAATCCGACCCGACCGGAATTCCATTTTTCCGGCGTTGCATGGGCCGATCGTTCCCATTTTCGTGATCTCCTCCTCCCCCTGATCATCCCCATATAGGCCTTGCTTGACGATTTGGAGTGTGGAGTGAAAGATCACGAGTTGAAGATTTCGACGTCCCTGATTCAATCTGGAATCTGATCAGACGCACGAGATTAATCCAACTTCAACGCTTGATCTAGGACGATCTAGGCCGAACCAGGCTTAGCTCCAGGTATGAAAGTCGACCACCCTTTCATTTTGAACCAGTTTGTAGTTGGTCACTTTGCCATCTGAGGTGGTTGACCGGCGTTGACCGCCGCGTTGACCGCCCACTGACCACCGCTTGTGGCGGCGCATCAGACCATATTTCGAGTTTTCATTATCTAGGCGATGATCTATGCATCCATACGAGCGTTTTGATATATAACATGGTCATGTTAGAAAAAGTTGATAAATAGTGGATTTACGTTTTGACGTTACTATTTAACGTTTTTACGTTTATCTTCGGTTTACGATCTGTGAAGATCTGACCATCGGTTTTGCTTCAATTTTGGATATGTTGATCGTATGACTGTCTCGGTGACCTTGTGAGGTCACGGGCGAAGATCCGACCGTTGGATCTTCGTATAATTGAGAAATAGTGATTCGGAAGGCGATTCGTGAGAATCTGACCGTCGGATTTTCATATAATTTTGTGGAGATGTTAGTAAAGGCGATTCAGGAAGATCTGACCGTTGGATCTTCGTGATAATTTTGGAGGATGATCCTAAAGGCGATCCGTGAGGATCCGACCGTTGGATCATCATTAAATTCAGATCCGACCGTTGGATCATCGTTTAATTTGAATCTGAGCGTTGGATCGTCGTTTAATTACATATTTGAGTTGTTGGCTAAGTCAAGATCATTATTGGACTAGGTGATTGACGGTTTGAGTTGGTGGACGATTGTGGATCGTATTTTGAGCTGAATTGAAGACGCAGCGGGATTATCGAGGTGAGTAAACCTCACGTGGTTCATATTACGAACCCAATATATTTAATTGCTTTATTTTGCAATCATATGAACTATTGTTGGTGTATTAGACATTCCTGTGTGAATGTCTGTATATATATTATTACGTGAAATAATATGTATTGTTGGAGTTGTGTTGAGTTTATTGTTGAGAAACAATATATTGTGAGAGGTATTGAGTTTATTGTTGAGAAACAATATATTGTGAGAGGTGTTGAGTTTTATTGTTGAGGAACAATAAATTGTTGTGATCTGTGGAGATCACTAGGTCACGAGGTGACCATGGCATCTATTAGTGAATCACGCTCTCGTACCGGGCTGGTGGTTATTAATAGTATTAAATCGTAATCACGTCTGTGGCCGGACGAGTGGTTACGTTCAGTTAGAGCTCTAGTCTGTCTGCCAAATGTGGAGTGACCTTATGAGTGAAATTGAGAGTAACTCATAAGTGTCAATATATATATGGTAACCTTATGAGGGAAATTGAGAGTAACTCATAAGGGTCTATATATATATATGAGTCTGTCTACCAAATGTTGGGAAATCTTATGAGCGAATTTGAGAGTAACTCATAAGTGTCTATATATATATATGAGAGTGAGGGATCTTATGAGCTAAATTGAGAGTAACTCATAAGTGTCTACATATATATATGAGAGTGAGTGATCTTATGAGCTAAATTGAGAGTAACTCATAAGTGTCTATATATATATATGAGAGTGAGAAAGTAACGTGGGTTTGTGGTAGTCTTGAAATCTAATAAATCAACAGTTCTTTCTTGTTTACTCATACTGGCTGTAAAAAGCTTACCGGGTTTTGTGTTGTTGCAACTCCCGGTACACTATTCAAATTGTGTAGCGGGTAATCCTACAGGACAGGAGAACCAGGACGGTGATCGTGCGGTTAGAGCAATTGTTAGAGTTTTACAACAATTGTAAGTTGTGAGGTGTGTTATGCTCATTTGAGCTTTATAATATATTGTGAGAGTGAATTGTAATAATGAACTCGAAGTTTCGAGATTTGTTTTTTTTGTAATTGTAATTATTCAGGTTTCGGATTTGAATTTATCATTCAAAATCCGGGGCGTGACAGTTTGGTATCAGAGCGTAAGGTGCATATTTGGTGATGTGTCAATACCTTCCGAGTGATGGCCCGTCTGCAGCGGATCCCCATCGTGTGCTCTTCGGTATTGGCTAAGTCATTGGGTATGCGTGAGTGTTGGGAGTTGTTTAGGCCGCTAGGTCGTTTTAGGAACGTGAATACCTTCCCTATAGTATTGACTTGGTTAATATGAATTTGTATTTGACTTATACTGTGTTTTAGGTGTTATACATGTATTAGCCAAGCATACTATACTCCTTAGGTGATGGAGATTCGAAGGGGTTGTACTTAGAACCTTACAGTTGTCTTGTAGGTTCGTATTGGAATAAGTTCAGTGGCCGCGAGTTACAATCCTTGAGGAATAGAAACCTCTTGATTCAACTCTGTTAAGTCAACGAGGATTGTTTTATGGAAATGAGGTTCTTTTGATTGTTGAAGTGTTTGGTTGAAGGCATGGTGTGGACCTATGCTCGTCTGTAATGTGGATACGAGTATTAATCGATAGTAATTTTGCCTTTTTAAGTTGGATATACTAATGTTTTTGAATAGATTCTTGACTCATGTGGAGTTGTGAGTAGTGTTGCGGTTAGGGAAGGAATTATTGTGGTTAATTCTTCCATGTGTTTGTAAGTTGTTGAGCAGAGTTTGAGGTGCGAGAACGGAGTTTGATCTTGTGTTTGAGTGATTGAGACGAACGACTATATATTTAAGTTATCTACAAGTACCTATAATCATAAGGGTTATTGAAGTGGGACTAGTAGTAATTTTAGTGATTCTAAAATTGAATCGAGTTCGAGGAACATGTTTTATATACGTGGTTGATGTTGCGAGCATCATTTTTGATTGATATTTTGCGTTTCACAAAGACAACTGGATTGGAAATTCTCCATTTGGACACCTTGGTCTGTTGACCTGACTATGACTTGTGGACATAGTTTTATTTAAGTGAAGGAAATTGATTTTGTGAACTAGTTTTCTTAAGTTTTGGATCGTAGTATGGAGTTGGACTGAAGTGAATTTGAGGTTGTTTGTGTTTTAAGTTTAAGTAGGCGGGACACTTAAAGTTTTGAAATGGAGTTGATTTTGGTGTAATTAATTGGGAAAGTTAGAATCAGTTCTTGTGAAGGATGTTGGATGAGAGTGTGTGCCTTTGGTGATTGATCTTAGGTGATATAGTTAAACGCAATTTCGGATATTGATTTTAGTGACTTTGTTAGGTATATCCATAGTGGTTCAAGTGAATTACTATGTGATATGGAGTTTGATTCGGTTTCTAAATCGTAAATTCATAGGGTATGAATTGTGGTAAGTTTAATGGAGCAATTAATAGAGGAAATGGTTGAGATTTTATAAGATTTGTATGGGTAACTCTAAGGATGTGGGTTTTTCCTAGCTAACTCAGGATGTGTTTAGCTTTATTAAACCCTAATTCTAACGACGAAATTGTTTGTGTTTGGTTTGACTCAGAGGATACTAGCTAGACCTCGATGCGACTTATTTGATTGTTGGATTCTTTTTGAGTGATTGTTTTTATTGCATCATTATGAAAGATGTGTGCAGTAGAGTTGTTTATGGTTTTGAAAATAGTATTGGGTGACCAAGGTTCGATCCTTGGTGTTGTTGTTGGTTAAACAAAAAGAAAAGAAAACATGCACACCATCTTATTGATTTTATATTACAAAAAAAAAAAAAAAAAAAAAAAAAACGAGGACTATGCTATACTAAGCCTAGTCAGCAGCTCCGGATGGATTTAGGCTGAGCTCAAGAGAAACGTTTGAGCCACTGTGGTAACCGCCTGAGCCACCAGAATAGTAACCAAAAGCGCTACCTTCCTCGGAAGTAGCCTTCAGGTTACCAAAGACGTCCTCGCCGTGCACGGGGAACAGAGGAAGAGTTTGAACCTCCTGGTGATCTCCTCCTCGTTGTTGCAGGGATGTTTGTCCTCCTGTTGTGCCAAAAGAGTTGTACTGGTATTAGTGTTGAAGTGTGAGGAAGAATACGAAACAAAATTTAAGTAAATAAATCCTTCATTACCAGTAGAATAGGTGGAACCAAAGTTGAGATCAATGGATCTACCATCATCAGTAGAACTAGTGGACCCAAAATTGATGTCAATGGATCCACCAGCTGGCCCAAAATTGATGTCGATGGATCCACCAGCACCAGTAGAACCAGTGGACCCAAAATTGAGATCAATGGATCTACCAGTACCAAGAGAACTAGTTCTCATGGGCACTGGAGCAGCCTGATTACACCTATTCATCTGCTTCTCTCGAGCCCTGACGTTCTGGAACCAAAAGTAAATGTTCTTACCCTCAACATACCCATACTGGTTCAGCTGGAGACAGATCTCGTGAATCTGCTCTGTAGTTGGGCACTTAAATCCCTTGACATAGTAAAGATCCTTGAGGATTCTTATTTGTTCTGGAGTAGGAATCCACCTGGTACGGCTTCGCCAGAAATCCATGTTGGCACTACTTCCAGCTGCTTGGGTGTTTCCTCCCTCCTCTGTTGGTTGCTGTTGTTGTGGTTCCATTTGTTGCGGGGTTTGGAGCTCCATTAGTTGCAGAGTTCGTGGCTCTTGGGTCATGGGGTGAGAGGATGTGGAAATCGAGGAATACATGGTTTAGTGTTTGAGGGAGATTTTGTTAGAAGGATTGGAGTTGTTGAACTGGTGATTGGAGATCTGAGATTCTCAGAGGAAAGATGAGATCGAATCTTCAAATGGAAGAAAAGATCTGAGAAAGAAGGATTGAAGATTTGGAGGAAAATATTGAAGATCTGAAAGTTCAGAGGAAAGATGGGATTGAATCAACTAGATGGGAGAGAAGATCAGAAGAGAAGGATTGAAATTGATGAAGAAAGGATTTGAGAAGAGAAAGGCTGAAGAGTTGAGAGAGAAAGACTTGAGCTCGGAAGAAAAATTTCTTTTCTTTTGGAGTGAACAATTTTTCTCCAGAATGCACCTATTTATAGAACAAGGTGAGCAGATCTCCACCGTTGGATGAACGATCTCAGAATTTGAATCCACGCGTTGGATTAAAGTCGCCCCGAAACCCGGAAAAGCTGTTGGCGCGTGTTGAGCGTGTAAGGGGACAGGCCGAACCTCGAGACGCTGTGGCAGACAGCTTTAGCCGAAAGTGATTTGCTTTCCGTAAATCACGGAAGAGACGTGTCGTGGCACGTGGAGTGTACCGACAGTTTGTTGTTATTCTATCGCTTATGATAGAATAAATAAAAGAAGTTGCATGGATAGTAACGAGAGCAGCTGGTGCTCTAGTGGTTGAAGAGCAAGGCTCATGTACAAGAGGTCAGAGGTTCGAACCTTGCCTCTCGTTTATTTTTATTATGTTCGCTTATGACATAATAAGTAAAACATTTGTACACATTATATTAAGCACAGCTTGTGCTCCAGTGGTTGGTGGGCAAAGCCCTTGTGCAGCAGGTTAAGGTTTCGAACCTTGCCTCCCCCGTTATTTTATTTATGTCGCTTATGACATAATAAATATAACACGTGAGCATATATTAATGAAGGCAGCTCTTGCTTCAGTGGTTGGGAGCAAAACCTTCGTGTTTGAGGTCGGGAGTTCGAACCTTACCTCTTACAAATATTTTTGGATCTCGTATATGCTTGATATACGACGTATATACGGTATGTACGGTATACATACGTATATACGGTCTGTACGGTATGCATACGAATATACAGTTGTACGGTATGCATACGTATATACGATCTGTACGGTATGCATACGTATATACGGTATGTACAATTTCATACCGTAGCCGAGCTGGAAGTTGGTGGGCCGATTGGTAGGCCCAAATAGTAAGCCCAAATAGTAAGCCCAAATAGTAAGCCCGAATGGTAGGCCCAAATGGTAGGCCCAAATGGTAAGCCCAATTGTTCGGCCCGAATAGTAGGCCCAAATGTTAAACCCAAAGTGGTTTGGGCCGGTTCGAAATGTGGATGGTCCGATTTCTTCAGGCCCAATTGGCCAGCCCTAGTGCTTAACCCAAGGATTGAGCAAGCCCAAGTCATCATCATTGGATGACATAATTTATTGGCGTGCTTTTGGGGATGATTTGTTTTGAGTGATGCATCTTAAGTTTTACTATGGAGATTTACCGTGATGCTAATTGAGTAGCGAAACACTTTGTGAGAGTGTTTACTGTGCTTGTATGCCAGTACAGAGTGATGATCTATGTGAAGATCTATGTGATGATCTATGTGAAGATCTATGTGAGGATCTATGAGATGATCCATGTGATGATTTTGTGTAATTGATGTGGATTGATGTTGAACAGTTGTGTTGTGTGTTTACGTTTGTGATGAAAGGATTTAGTGGCTATAGGAATGTATTTTTATACAAGGGTTGAGGCTTTGTAGATTACTACAGCTTTGGGAAAGATGGAGATTCGATGGTTAGGTCAACCTTAATCGAGAGGAATTGACTTACGCTCAAATTTCGGGACGAAATTTCTTTAAGGAGGGTAGACTGTAATACCCTGGAAAATCCAAATTAAATTCCGTGGATTTTTAGAAATGATTTCACGATAGTAGGAGCGAGTACGAAGCTTGGAGAAGTTGTGGAATTAGTTCGAACGGTTTTATTTTCGAAAACGAACGTTTTTAGGGGGTCAACAAAGTTGACTTTTTATACGTTCAAAATTTGGGAAAACTTCCTTCATGAAAGTTGTAGAGCTCGTCGATACGAGTTCGTGGACATGTAGAACGCAATATTCGGAGTTCGTATGATTAAGTTATGAATATTTGAAAATTGGGAATTTTCTATAAATAGGAAAAATATCTGATTTTTCATTTAAGGACGAAACATTTTCATTTTTGCTGAACAGTCCCCCAGCTCTCTCCGTTCTCTCTCTTCTTTCGACCGTCAGACCCAACGGGTCTTAGCCGACCCGACCCGGATTTTCCTTCCTCCTCCGGCGTCCTCCGGCCACGACCCGGACACCATGGTGATCGCCGCTCCAAGCCCGGCCTCCCTCCGGTGTCGCCTTGCCCCGCCGCTGCCCCCAGATGGAGATCGAAGAAGCCAGCCAAGAGGAATCCGACCCGACCGGAATTCCATTTTTCCGGCGTTGCATGGGCCGATCGTTCCCATTTTCGTGATCTCCTCCTCCCCCTGATCATCCCCATATAGGCCTTGCTTGACGATTTGGAGTGTGGAGTGAAAGATCACGAGTTGAAGATTTCGACGTCCCTGATTCAATCTGGAATCTGATCAGACGCACGAGATTAATCCAACTTCAACGCTTGATCTAGGACGATCTAGGCCGAACCAGGCTTAGCTCCAGGTATGAAAGTCGACCACCCTTTCATTTTGAACCAGTTTGTAGTTGGTCACTTTGCCATCTGAGGTGGTTGACCGGCGTTGACCGCCGCGTTGACCGCCCACTGACCACCGCTTGTGGCGGCGCATCAGACCATATTTCGAGTTTTCATTATCTAGGCGATGATCTATGCATCCATACGAGCGTTTTGATATATAACATGGTCATGTTAGAAAAAGTTGATAAATAGTGGATTTACGTTTTGACGTTACTATTTAACGTTTTTACGTTTATCTTCGGTTTACGATCTGTGAAGATCTGACCATCGGTTTTGCTTCAATTTTGGATATGTTGATCGTATGACTGTCCCGGTGACCTTGTGAGGTCACGGGCGAAGATCCGACCGTTGGATCTTCGTATAATTGAGAAATAGTGATTCGGAAGGCGATTCGTGAGAATCTGACCGTCGGATTTTCATATAATTTTGTGGAGATGTTAGTAAAGGCGATTCAGGAAGATCTGACCGTTGGATCTTCGTGATAATTTTGGAGGATGATCCTAAAGGCGATCCGTGAGGATCCGACCGTTGGATCATCATTAAATTCAGATCCGACCGTTGGATCATCGTTTAATTTGAATCTGAGCGTTGGATCGTCGTTTAATTACATATTTGAGTTGTTGGCTAAGTCAAGATCATTATTGGACTAGGTGATTGACGGTTTGAGTTGGTGGACGATTGTGGATCGTATTTTGAGCTGAATTGAAGACGCAGCGGGATTATCGAGGTGAGTAAACCTCACGTGGTTCATATTACGAACCCAATATATTTAATTGCTTTATTTTGCAATCATATGAACTATTGTTGGTGTATTAGACATTCCTGTGTGAATGTCTGTATATATATTATTACGTGAAATAATATGTATTGTTGGAGTTGTGTTGAGTTTATTGTTGAGAAACAATATATTGTGAGAGGTATTGAGTTTATTGTTGAGAAACAATATATTGTGAGAGGTGTTGAGTTTTATTGTTGAGGAACAATAAATTGTTGTGATCTGTGGAGATCACTAGGTCACGAGGTGACCATGGCATCTATTAGTGAATCACGCTCTCGTACCGGGCTGGTGGTTATTAATAGTATTAAATCGTAATCACGTCTGTGGCCGGACGAGTGGTTACGTTCAGTTAGAGCTCTAGTCTGTCTGCCAAATGTGGAGTGACCTTATGAGTGAAATTGAGAGTAACTCATAAGTGTCAATATATATATGGTAACCTTATGAGGGAAATTGAGAGTAACTCATAAGGGTCTATATATATATATGAGTCTGTCTACCAAATGTTGGGAAATCTTATGAGCGAATTTGAGAGTAACTCATAAGTGTCTATATATATATATGAGAGTGAGGGATCTTATGAGCTAAATTGAGAGTAACTCATAAGTGTCTACATATATATATGAGAGTGAGTGATCTTATGAGCTAAATTGAGAGTAACTCATAAGTGTCTATATATATATATGAGAGTGAGAAAGTAACGTGGGTTTGTGGTAGTCTTGAAATCTAATAAATCAACAGTTCTTTCTTGTTTACTCATACTGGCTGTAAAAAGCTTACCGGGTTTTGTGTTGTTGCAACTCCCGGTACACTATTCAAATTGTGTAGCGGGTAATCCTACAGGACAGGAGAACCAGGACGGTGATCGTGCGGTTAGAGCAATTGTTAGAGTTTTACAACAATTGTAAGTTGTGAGGTGTGTTATGCTCATTTGAGCTTTATAATATATTGTGAGAGTGAATTGTAATAATGAACTCGAAGTTTCGAGATTTGTTTTTTTTGTAATTGTAATTATTCAGGTTTCGGATTTGAATTTATCATTCAAAATCCGGGGCGTGACAACCTGGGTTCTCAATAATGGCCAGGGAGCATGGGAGGAAGGGTATAGGATGATCCATGGCATTGGTAATGTCCCGCACTCACATTCTCACATTCGCAGAGTATCTGCATGTGTTGCAGGGCCGGTCCTGAGGTTTTAATGGCCTGAGACAAAAAATTAAAATGTGGCCTCTACACAGACACCCATGTACATACACATATTTGCACCAAATAATAGTACAAAATAATCTATTTTGAATAAAAATAGATATAGAATTCATAAGTGATTGCCAAAAAAAAAAAAGAAGTGAAAAGAGGAAGCAAGGTTCGAATTTGCACCAAATAATAGTACAAAATAATCTGTTTTGAATAAAAATAGATATAGAATTCATAAGTGATTGCCAAAAAAAAAAAAGGAAGTGAAAGAGGAAGGAAGGTTCGAATTGGGCCCAACAAAAATTGAATTAAAAAAAGGGGAAAGGAAAGTAGCAGAGTTCGAACCTTGGTTAGGGAGGAAGTGGATTAACAGTACTTCCACTGAAGCAACACGCTTGTGCGTGCATTTAGAAGCAAAAATGGAATATATACCTATATAACATATATACAGAACTAAATTTTCAGAGGCCCCCGGGAACCGGTGGCCTAAGACAGCCGCCTCAGGCGGCAGCCCTCAGGGCCGGCCCTGATGTGTTGTAACCAATTCTGAGGAAGTTGCTGAATTGCGTGCTCTTATCAACCAACTTACCTTCAACATGCTCAGTATGAAGGAACAAAATGGACACTTGAAGGCTGAAGTGGAAAGTTTGTTGAGGCAATATCATGGGCAGATGAGTGAGGATGACTTTCTCCACCCCAACATTGGCTTCTAAGACTTGCTTGAGAATTTTGGGTGAGCATTTGTTGGACTTTTGGTCTGATGTTCCTTTTTGTGCAGTTATAGTCGTTTGCCTTGATTATGCTAGTGTCCAGCAATACTCAAGAAAATCCAATGTGTCCATTTTGAGTAATACAGATTGACACGTTACTGGCATGTACATTGAAACTTTAGTGGATTTACTTGAGTTTTGACCATTCTACCTCACTCGAACGGATGAGACATGTAAATTAATCTTGCTATTGATTAGTGTAGGCTATGAATTACCTTTAACTTTTGATGTACAAATGAACAAGTTAATTATATATGAAGCACATATTTTATCTAAACTTGTTATAGATTAGTGTAAGTGGCGTGGCTTGAACTTTTGATGTATTTCTTTTTTTCTTTACATATGAAAATCTTATTTTTTTAATCATTTTTCCAGAAAAGCAAATGTACAAAAATCTCATTGTATCTGCATATTCATATTATTATTAAAAATGCAAGGAAATTATCCTTGTATAATAGTCCTTGCATTTGGGTGAACACTGAAAATTCTTTGCATATACTTTAATACAACTGATATGCAAGGAAAATTCCTTGCATAAGGGCAACAATGTGGACCCCAAAATATAAAATGCAAGGATAAATTCCTGCAAATGATTGTTCAAATGCAAGGAAATTTTAGGTCGTTGTATTTGTTCTTTTGCAAGGGCCTCTTTGCAAGGACCCAAATGCAAGGAATATTCCTTGTATTTGGGTTAATGCAACAAATTTCCAGTTTTTAACAAGGAAAAAATTCCTTGCAAAAGACCTTTTTTCTTGTAGTGCCTCTTAAATCAATACTGATATCAATATAAAATAAAACATGAACCAATGAACACTAGAAATGTCTATATGCTTGTCCTATAAGTATGCAGCTTAGTTATTGTAATACTTGACGAATATTGATAGTCCACATTAAGTCTTACACTTCGTAGTTAGTATGGCGATAAATTTCAGTCATGAATGCGACAATTATTACGGCCTTAACGATGATAATAACTACGCACAATGATTACGGTTATGAATGAGAGATGAATGACCATCATAGATGAGTCATGATTAACCGTCGTTAATGCAGCAATAATTATCATCATAAATGTGTAAGTAAATGTGACCATAAAAGCGGGAATAATGGTGGCTTGTCCCCTAAGTAAGTCTTATATAAAGGCGGCCCGACGTTACGGTAAACCATCCCATTTGGACTCTTTCTATTCCACTCGACTAAGAAACGTACTGACTTAGGCATCGCAGGGTTTTCTGCAAGTACTCCCCCTCCTCTTCTAGCTGACGGTCAAACTTCTAAGTTAATGCTCCAAAGAAGCTTCTCGATTGTTCCCGGTTAGCTCCTCCTCCAGTCCGCATTCACTAGTAAGTCAAAATTCTCTTCGGAATTTTTTGTCACCAACATATGTTGACTACTATCCGGATTATATTGCAATAAGGAAAGTGAATAAATAGTGTAATATAATGTAAATCTATTTAACATGTGAAGTAATATTCACATAGCATAATATCTAGTAATGTTTGCAGATTGGAGACTAACACTATGCAATTAGGATTTCTCGATGGTTTAGGATCCTTAAGTATTGTCTCATATATATAACATGGTCCCTGCATTCACAATACACACAAGCAATATACTATCTCTATCCCCATTATAGAGAGTACTGGAGAATGGCAGAAGATCAAGTTATTAACATCAACACAATGACATCATCTTCATCAAGTAAGTATCCTAAAATCATTGGCCTCTATTTGATATATCTATGTTTGTTTTCTGATGGTGATGAGCTATGTTTAAGGATTATTTACATTAATCTCTATAGAAAGCCATATCATTCAAGAGTCTAAGTAACTTCTTTCACCTGAGCTCATAAAAATCAGAAGTCACCAAGTATAAGCTTAATCTGGATTAAAGGGCAAGAATTCTGTAATGAAAATTTCAACTAATAATTTGAAACTGATATACACGCAAAAATATGTTATGCAACAATAGTTCCTCATTTTATGTTGTTCGATTTAAAACCGGAAACACCAAAATCTTTTACGGTTTTACCGAGATCGAATCAGGATTCGGAAGGGGAAATTTTCGGTGGGTGATCAGATGCATTCAACACCGTGGCAGAAGCGTGGCATCAACGTTAGAGCAATTTGCCTATAGGCTTAGGCACACCTGAAGCACTAACGAGGAAGTCGAACGAACTGAGTGCCTTGGATTTGCTACTGGGATAGAGAGAATCTTCAATCTAGGTGCAAAGATAGAATTATAATTAGACAAAAGAGGAAAGCTAGGGATAGCTATTTTGATCCTTTTTTTTTTCCCTTTAATTGAATCAAATTGAGGGAATATGAAAGTAGATAGCGGGCATTTTAAGTTGAGCTAAATATTTTGCGGCATGAATTAAAGAATCAATTAAAATTTGATTAATATTTTCGGGAAATTTTAAGTTCTGGCGGCTTCTTTTGATGGACGCAGACATTCTCTCAAACTCTCTTTCTAAGTTTTACTTTTTTCTTGACTTTTATTGTAGATCTTTATCAAGAAAAAAACAAAAACATTAATCAATACTATTAATATTTAAAAGGACTCACTTTTAGAAATAATTTTTCAATATGAAATTAGTAATTATTAACTCTCATCTTCGTTTCAATGTTGAGATCGAAGATATATAATCAATTTTATCTTTGTTTCAACATTGATCCCACGTCAATTCAAAATTGTGAAAGTCTCAAAATTTTAAGTTCTAAATGTTTTATAGTAGGACTGTCAATGGGTAGTGTCGGGTTGGGTTCGTGTCGGGTCAAGGTATATGTCGTGTCACAAGTGACAAACACAAACCCAACCCATTTATTAATCGTGTCGAAAATTTAAATCCAAACCCTACCTATTTATTAAATGGGTTACCCATTTTCAACTCACTTAACCCATTTAATAAATAAGTCGTGTCGTGTTGGACAAAATGACCCATTTAAGGGTTAACATTGTGACCCATTTAACTAAAAAAATGCATAAATTGATTAAATTCACTAAAAACTCCATAAGACGAAGAATATAAATAATTATATATAATTCATAAATAATTAAATCCAATAATGATGAAGCAAAATATTTCTAATTGTCCAATCCTAGGATCAAATACTCCCAACGTCCAAAATTTCAAGAAGAAGTATAGCATAATCGAGTTATACGGGTTCACTTCGTGTTGGCGGGTTGACCTGCGGCCGACCCGTTTATTAAATGGGTCATGACGGGTTGACCCGCTGCCGACCCGCTTTTTAATCGTGCGGGTTCAACCCGCTTTATTTGGTGCGGGTTTCGAGTCGTGTTATCGGGTCATGTCGGAATTGACAACCCTATTTTATAGTGTGAAGTGCATTTTAGTAATCATCTTAATCAACATCAAATGAGACTAATTTTTTTCACCATACATATTACTATGGAATCGAATCTACCATTTATAATTTTAAATTTTTGTAAAATCACAAGATAAAAATGTGTCTAATAGCTTTGTCTAACTTATTAATTGGTTATAAACAAATGCATACCGTTAAATATGGATACGGTCAATGATAATGAATACGGTCAAACCTACCATTAAATGGGATACTTCAAATATTATTTGCATATGGTAAAATTCTTAGCCATTGTCGTCCTTCTGTCGATATTAATCCACATGGTCAACCGAACGTACATTTATGCTCCTATATTTATTCATTACATTTTTCAAAAATTTAATTGAGAGTGGATGCCAAATTGAAAATTTTTACCTGACTAGATGGAGCTCGGCCATGTGAGAGTGTGGTCATGAACCTCTTGAAAGTTAGAGTCGTGACATAACTATTATCAGCATTTTGGAAAAAAATGATACTTTTTGACTGTCTTGATCGAGGCCAAAATGACTACGTACAAGGCTAATTTTTTCACACTAAGCATGTTGAATTCACCGGCAAAGTTGAATTCACCAATTTTCATTTTGATTTCTCAGATCGACGAAATTTCTATGTGCATATTGTGATTCTCTAACTTATTCATTGGTTAAATAGGAATGTATACCTTTCAAAATAAATTTGATCGACAAAAAAGAAATTCATCCAACCAACTATTGAATGTGATGATTGGGACATTATATGCATATGGTAAAAATCTTAGCCACATTCCTCCTCGATTTGATCTCGATCTCATGCGGTCAACCTCATATATATATATATATATATATATATATATATATATATATATATATATATATATATATATATATATATATATATATAGGGCCCTTCCACTAAGGAATCCCTTTTTTGGTCTTTTCTAGGGATAGGACATTAAACTAACTTTTCGATTACATTTCGCAATCTCAACCATTCAGTTTTTAGGTCCTAATGTGTAGATCACCTCTGCAAATTTTTAGTCAAATCGGTGATCGTTAAGGTATCGAATTAGATTAAATCAATGGACGAACCGAATCTGTCCAACCTGAACCGTTCATACATATATATAATTGTAAATCACAGTTTTGAATGCCTTAATGATAATCAATTTGGCTGAAAATTTGCAGAGGTGATCTACACATTATGACCTAGAAAATGAACAGTTGAGATGCCAAAATATGATCGAAAAGTTGGTATAATGCCCTATCCCTAAAAAAGACAAAAAAAAGGAATCCCTCACTAGAAGGGCCTTGTGTACACACACACACACACACACACATATATATATATATGTGTGTGTGTATATATATATATATAACTCTTAGTCCACCCCACCTTTACATATGTCAATGAGAATCGAACTCATGACCTTTATAATGTTGAAATTATAACTTACCAATAGGTCAACCTCATATATATTATACCCTTGTATTTATTCATTAGAATTTTCAAACAGCAACTTAATTGATATGAGTTCCTAAGTTGAAAAATTTGTACAATAATAGTTTAGGCATGGCCTTTAAAGTTTGTGATCGTAAACTTTTTGAAACTCGAATTTTCAATGATTCGTTAATATCCTTTTAGGAAATAAATCTTTTTGAAGATCGTAATTAACGGTTGACCGTCTTAATCAAGATTTAAACGATGACAGGCTAGAGCTATTTTTTTCACACGATTCATATTACTACGTGGTAATTATATGGGCAATGTCAAATCTTTTGTTTCTCAATATCGATGTTTCAACTTGCACAAAATCTCTACATGCCTACTATGTGATCAAACTTTGTCTTTGGTTATATACAAACGTATATCTCCCAAGACCAACAATGCGGAACAAAAGGAAATTTGCTAATTTGACCGGATGTCATCATTGTGGAATAAAAATGCTATGCTAAAAAATTTACCCTCTTTGGTATCTGTTTAGGTCTCGACCCACATAGTCAATTATATTTTATCAAACTAAAATGCTAGTAATCGAAGTATTATTTTAAGTAACTGTTCAAGTAAATCCAAAATATGTGTCTGGCCCAAACTACAGGCCGGTTACTTGCTCTAGTTGAAATAGGGTTTATATTAGAGATATTCTCGGAGAATCTTAGGAGATATCCAATCAATGTATGATTATGTTTACATGTACAACTCTATCTCTATGCTTGTAATCCTCTATATAAAGAGGCCCCTATTATCAATGAAAGCACAACTCAATTCTCTCCCAATTCAGTTTTCTTTAAACACGTTATCAGCACGACGTCCTAACCCAGAAACAAATAGCCAAACCCTAAATCTGAATATAAAACCTTGAAACCCTTTCAGCCCCCGCCACACATCTTGAAGCCCTCCTTCCCAGGAGTCCAGAACCGGCGGCGTCACCCCAAGAACCGGCCGGAAACCTACCGAACCGGCCACCGGAAGCTCCAAACCACCCGCAGCAAATATTCCACCGGTTCACCACCTTCCGGAGTTCCAATTGCTACCAAATTTTTCCATCAGTAGAACCTCAAACCCAGAATCCAGAACCGGAAGAAAAAAGCTGAAAACCAGCCTAAAACTCACTGAACCGGCCGACTGAATCGTCCGGCAGAAAACCGGCAGAAGAAGAAAAGAAGAAGAAAGGAAGGCCCAGCCCAGAAGAAGAAAGAAGGCCCAGAAGCCCACTGACCCAAGCCCAGAAGCCGCTGACGTCAGCCCTAGGACCCACTGCCACGTCAACCCTCCGGTCAACGACTTTTCCGGCCACTTTCCGGCGACATTCTGGGCACTTTTCAACAACTTTTCCGGTCAAATTTTCCGGCGACCTATTTCGAGGTATTTTTTTTCTAAAAGTTCCCCTTTTTTTAGAGTTTTTAAATTCAATTTCTCTTCTTTTTCGGGGACTTGCAAACTCCCTTCTTCTACCCCCCCCCCCTTTCTTCATCATAGGGGAGACCTAATTAAGCCGACCTGTGGGGGTTCGTGCTCACTCCAAGCTTGGAGCTTGTTGAGATCCTCAAACTTAGAGTTTGTAGAGAATTCATGATCGGCCACTTACGTCATTGTTTCGATCTAATCCAATACCTCTTGGAATTGAATTTCTTCGAAGCAATTACGCTTAGAAATTCCTAATTTCTTGGAAGCGACTATGCTCAGAAATTTTATATGTTTTCGTGGTAGCTTTTCCGCTCAGAAACTAACCCTTTTTCTTGTTCTCTTTCAGGATAAGTAACCTGAACAAATTGGACTTTGCTCCATTGGGAACAACTGGCTCTGAATATCACAGGTGGGTTCGTGATGTCCGCCAGCATCTCAAGTCCGATGGAATCCTGGATACGATTCTCGAGCCTAGCTAGGACGTGCTACCTGTTGAGCAAGCTCAAGCTTTGGAAGCAAATAGAGCAGCCTTAAAGGCAAATCAGGCGAAAGCCATCATCTTAATGACTCATCATATGGATGATTCGCTCCAGTACGAGTGTATGAATGAAGAATACCCCAGAAGGCTGTGGGTCTCACTCGAAGAAAGATTTGGCAACGTCCGTGACTCCCTGCTTCTTGACCTAGAAGTGAGATGGCATAGCCTCCGCTTCTGTGATTTCAAGTCAGTTCTTGACTACAACTCGGAAGCACTTCGCATTAAATCCTTAATGAAATTATGTGGTAAAGAGATCACAGATGCGATGTTGATTGAGAAGACTCTCTCTACCTTCCCCGTCTCTGCATTGATGGTTGCTAAGAACTATCGAATCGATGTTACTGCAGGACGGATCACAAGGTTTCATGAGCTTATTGGAGCTATGAATGTCGCTGAAAGGCATGACAACATCCTTGTGAAGAACTATAATTCGAGATCCGTGGAAACAGAGCATATTCCGGAATACAATTATAGTCGCGCCCCTAAGAGAGGGCCCCAAGAGCGAAACCCTAATCTTAGGGATACTTCTGGACGTTCTGGTCCATATAATCGCTCTACTTGGGAAGATAACCGCCAAAATAGGCGAACACGGAACCGAAGAGGTAAACATGGAAAGAGAGAGGGAGGCAACGCCTCTAGCCATGTTGGTGGCGCCACCAACACTAAGAGCCATCTAAATGACGTTTTCAAAACGCCTCAATCAATGGAGTCTGAGCAAAGAGATATATGTTCTCGATGTGGAGTATCTGGTCATTGGGCACACATTTGTAGAGCTCGTGAAGAAATTGTCACCGCCTACAAAGCATATTGTGAAGCAAGAGAAGCTCACGATGTGGAACAAGAAGATCAAGAAGATGATCTAGAGTGAAGGGTTGAAGACTACAAATTTGGCTGGGATCTATAGATCGCCAATTCTGTTTAAGTCTTTATTTTTCCAAGAGAAGTAATAGGCAATTGCCATATATTTTTGTAGTAAATGCCAATGGTTTAGTCTTTCTTCAAAGTAGGCTCACCCAAAGTAAGTGTGATGTCTAGGAAGGTTCTAAGATTAGTGGTACTTAAGCGAGCTTTGCTCCACCGACATCTCTTTACTCACCTGGTCACATTTATTTTGGAATTACCGAAAGAAGTTAGACGACTACCATTGTTTTGCATTAGCTAGCATTTTGGATTAGATTTTCTTTGGTCAAAGAGACAATGATGTAACTCCGTTGGTTTATGAATAAAATTTCGAGTTCTTTTCATTATGACTCCATTTTGATTCTGAGCATATTACTTTGTGACTACGATGGTTGGGCCATCGGTATTAATTCAAGGACATAGAATAGCCCAAGTTCCACTTGCCAAATGGCACCTTGATTACTGTCACAGAAACTCTCTACGCTCTTAGGGCAAATCGTACCCTATGAATAGCCAACGGATTCCATGCGAAAATGCATGTAAAGAACGGAAATGAGTTCCTTTGCAATACCTCTAATGATTGCGAATAAAGGCGCATCTTATAGAAGTTTATGTGTCTCTCTAGTGGACTCTATGTCACTATTCGAGCTATTAATCCAATAAAAGTTATGAGAGAAGATCTCTTGGATTTAGACACATATTGGCTTTGTCACGACAGGATAGATCATCCTAGTCATGATATGATGATCCGTCTACAAAAGACTTCACACGGACATCCATTCTCTCGAGCGAAATGAAGCATGAATCAAAGGTTGATTCTTCGACTAAGTGTGACCACCGCCGCTGCCTCTGGCACCGCCGCAGTCCACCACCAGCCTAGGGCTGGGACAGTCCCTATCCATGACACCATGGATGGCGTCCATCATGGTGATGGCGCCCCAGGTGATATATGCTGCAATCACCAACTTGCTTCAACTAGCGTTTCAGACGCTCAGGCCCAACCAAAATCCTCATTGGTTGTTCTAAAGCCTCTCGCTCGTTTTACAAAGCCCGTTCCTTCGGGAAATTAGGACTGAGACCGTCCTATGCAAAGGATATGAAAATACTTATTCTGTTCTTACATAGAATCCATGAGGATTTTGTGGACTGATTCAACCAACTTGCGGACGTTAAAATATCTCATGATGATTGGTTGACACGCAAACACGCTGGTCACGTGTTGTGCCATTGTCCATTTGTAATGCTGCTTATGCTACACTCCTAGCAAATATCATATGACAACGGGCTCACTCCCCGGATCATCATATTCCGTCAATTGGACTTGACGATGCTAGAGAGTTTACATTGCAGTCTTTCAATGGATATTGCAATGTGACTGATGTTGGACATCATATTCTCATGATCACACCCAAATGGCCTCGCGAAAATGACTATGATGGTAGTCAGGACATTGGTAATGCGCACCTATCTCCTTATATCCGCTTGGGGTGATGCAATATCGCATGCAGCTATGCTAATTCGTCTACGACCCACCGCCACTCAATCTACCTCTGCGTTACAGCTAGTGACTGGGTACAAGTATCGTACTTACGCATATTTGAGTGTGCCATTTATGTGCCAATTGCGCCGCCACAGCGCTCTATGATAGGTCCTCATAGACGAATGGGCAACTACGTTGGATTTGAGACTCCAACAATCGTCCGCCACTTCATGCCCTTGCTAGGCGATCTCCTTACCGCTAGATTTGCGGATGTCACTTTGATGAGACAGTTTTCCCATCGTTAGGGGGAGATAAGAACACAGATGTTCAGCAGGAACGACAGGAATTGTCGTGGTCTGTTCCACTATGTCTCATCTCGATCCCTACTAAAGTGACGAGATCACACAAATATGCTGCAAACATGCCTGCAAGGAAGGACGTCCCTACGAGAGGACGTAGCGCCACCCTACACGGAGGTTGGCATGGCACCAACGCCAAAGAGAGTGGCACTCTGGCGTTGTAGGCTATGGCCCCAGCTAGGATGCGTGGGAGGCCCGTGGGTTCGAATGATACTTTGGCACATTCCAATCCTTTGATCATCGACACTCAAAATCCGTCTCATGAGTATCTTCCGGGTTATGGTTATCGTTGGGGGACGCCTCAACGTCAGAACATATTCCTGAGAATATAGAGCTCTATGAAACTTACACTAGTGTACATGAGACGTGGGATAGAAACTCCATCAAAATTGATGATGTAGTCGCGCATGGTTGAGTCCGATGATATCGAACCATGCTCCGTTGATGAATGAATGCCAACGTAGAGAGATTTGGCCTAAATGGAAAGATGCGATCCAGGTTAAGTTGGATTCTCTAACGAATTGAAGAGGAAGGTTTTTGAGCCAGTGATGCCAACACCTCCTAACATAAAACCTATTGACTAATGGGTCTTCGTTAGAAATCGTGATGAGAAAAAGAGATGGCAATCTCGCCTTATGGCGCAAGGCTTCTCACAAAACGCCCTGGAATCGACTACGATGAGACATATTCTCTCGTAATGGATGTCATTACACTCCACTACCCTGTTAGTTTGGTAGTTTCCAAATAACTGATCATGCAGCTTACGAATGTGGTCATTACGTATCTCTATGGGGATCTAGATACGGAATATACATGAAGGTTCATGGTGAACTTCATTTACCCAAGTCAAGTGGCTCTAGACCTCGGAGCGCGTTTGCAATAAGGTTGAAACGCTCACTAAAGTGACTACTTGATTGAGAAGGGATATGCCCGCGCGTTTCCATAACAAGTTTCGGATTCTATCGCGGTTCATGTTGGACATGATCTTCATTGGAAGCCCTTAAAGAGTTAAAGAAAACCGCTGAACACTTGAAATCCGATTTTGAGATGAAGGATTATGGGAGAACATGATTATGTCTCGGTTTGGAACTTGAGCATCGTGTCGATAAATGATTAGGCATTTTGACAAGGTCAAGCCTTCAAGCACCCCCATGATCGTCCATAGTCTTGACCCTGAAAAGGATCCTCTTCGTCCAAAGGATGATGACGAAGATGTGCTAGAGGCAGAAGTGTCTTACTTAGTACGATAGGCGCATTATTGTACTTAGCCCAATGCATAAGACCGGACATCTCATGTGCAGTAAGCTTGTTAGCTAAGATATAGCTCTGCGCCAAAGCGACGCTATTAGGATTGGTGTAAAAGATATATTTCAGTACTTAAGATGTACAATTGATATGGGCTTGTTCTATCCCTACAGAAAGATGATGGATTCGGACCCATCACACACCAGGAACGCCGCCAACACTGGCCTGCATCCTCTATCCCCATCCCAAAACAACATGTGTTTTGGAAGGTTTTGCTGATGTTGGGTATCTCTCTGACCCACACAAAGGTCGTTCCCAAACTGGTTAAGTGTTCACCATGGGTAAAGACCGTGATATCTTGGAGGTCTACAGAACAGACCCTAGTCGCTATATCTTCGAACAATGCAGAGATTATTGCTCTTCACGAAGTGATTCGTGAATGTATATGGATTGGATCCATAGTTACGCATGTTCGAACAATTGTGGTTTGAAGTCTACCACAGATGAGCCTATGAGCATATAGGATAATGCTGCTTGTTTTGAACAAATGAAGCAAGGCTACATCAAAAGCGATATCACCAAGGATAATCAGCAACAACAAACTCTCTCAAGATCAAAGTGAACTAGGTTCAATCTGAGGACAGTGCGACAGGCTTGCTCACTAAATCATTGCCTAAATTCCACTTTCGGGAAACATGTTGGTAGCATCGTTTGCGGAAGTTATCCAAACTCCCATGACCGTTGTCATCAGGGGGAGGTGTCTACATGTATGGTCTCGAAACGTGAAGGGTGTGTTGTGCTCTTTTTCCCCTTTGACCGAGGTTATTTTTGTCCCACTGGGTTTTTGTTACTCGGCAAGGTTTTTAGCGAGGCAATGAGAGAAGCACCACGTTTGGGCGACACAAGGGGGAGTGTTCAAGTAAATCCAGAATATGTGTCTGGCCCAAACTACATGTTACTTGCTCTAGTTGAAATATAGTTTATATTAGAGATATTCTCGGAGAATCTTAAGAGATATCTAATCAATGTACGATTATGTTTCCATGTACAACTCTATCTCTTTGCTTGTAATCCTCTATATAAAGAGGCCCCTATTATCAATGAAAGCACAACTCAATTCTCTCCCAATTCAGTTTTCCTTAAACAGTAACATAATTATAGAAAAAAAGGTCAAACAAGTATTGTACTTTAACTTTTTTGTTAGTAATTAAAGAAACAACATTGTATTCAAGTGATATAATTTATTAATAGAGTGAGGGTGAAGTGGCTCAAATTCGTAGAGCAAAAATAATATTCAAAATTAAATAAAATGTCTATGAGAATATTTTTACTTCAATTTTCTATGTTTATTTATTTATTTATTCTTAATTATAAATTTGATTGAAGTATCCTAGAAAAGAAAGGAAAAGACAATTTGATAAAAAAAAATAAGAAACTAGATAAGAAAAAAAAAAAAAAGACACGATGTCATGGTTTGAACTCCTGTATCCAATATGATGAGCTCTGCAGCTTTGCCGCTATAACAACTAGTGTTGGTGTTAAATTCTACTTCGATTTCCAGTAAGTCTCTTTAATTACGAATGAGAACCACCACGAGGATAACTAGAAAGCCAATCCCAGATTTGCTTATTCTATTTCGATCTCCTTCATTGATTTAGTACAGTCGTACAGATACCTCAATCCCATATTTACTTTACTATGGAGGCTCCCACGGGGCCTGATGTACTGAGACCTTACTTCCTTATTCTTCCTCAACCAAATCTACTTTACTAACGGTCATGAAAGGAAACCAGAGATGTGTCCAGATGAGATTTACCCATATTGTTCTTGGACCTGCTCTTCCACTTTTCATTTTCGATCCAATCAGATTAAGCCCATAATCAGACAACCTCCTCCTCGATGGCGAGAGCGGCATACCAGACCTTTCGTACTTTTCAGATTTTACCCTCGTTTAATCAGATCAATTGAATATTTACCTATCTCATGTGATTTTACCATGTTGACAAGAGCTTGTCTTCAGGTTTCAGTTCACTTAACGGCGTTAGTATGAATGTTAGTGACATGTGGGCGGTTGGATGAGCTAAATGGCTCACATTGCATATAAGCTATTATTTTAAGGTCGTGTGTACTACTCGCAGTACACTGACGATGCATAGAATCCGTTTCCAAGAAAATAGGACAATATGGTCAATACATATTTGGTTGTTCTTTCTTAGATGGTTTTTTTTTTAGAAAGTGAGTTTCACTTACTATTTTACAATTCACACATCATGTTCACTTTTTGGTAACTTAAATTTTGTCTTTACTAACTTAAATTTTATTTTTTTATGAGAATTTTGAGCAAAGAAGAAAATAGACAGTGTGAATTTTACTTCCTTCTTTTAAATATTAACTAAGAGGCTAGTACTCCAAAAAAACCCTAACTTTTTCTAAACCCTAACTTTCTAAACCTATTGACTTTTTCTAAACCCTAACTTTTTTCCTCGAGAGAAAGAAAACAAACCTGCGGCGGTGATAAATCTTGCGCTCGTCCGGTGGCGCTTCGACCGGCAGTAGTGTCGATCGTGGTCGGCTTGCTGTTCTAGAGTCGCTGCCGGACGGGAGATGAGGTCCTATAGCTGGGCTCTGGGGTTGGCACTGCTCGAAGGTTAGATGAGGATTCCGATTTGTCTTCTGTTTTTCGCGACTCTGAGGTGGATGATGGTGGTGCACTGGTTCTGGTTTGGCATCAGGCGCTTGATCTAGCTGTTTTCAGATGACAGCTGGAGCACAGATCTCTTTGGGGGCGTCAGGATGGAGCTTCGGAGTGCGGCTATGGTTGACGGAATTGATGTTCCGGATTGTTTGGCACGGATGGGTGAAGCAGAGATGGGTTGGGCCCTTTGGTCGAGCCTCTTTGGGCCTAAGGCTAACCTTTGGTCCTCAGCTCAATTCGGTTAGAATTCTTTTCTTTCTGTTATTTCTCTATGTTTTTAGTTTATCTATTTACAATAAATTCCTAGCTTTAGGAAGCTAAGCATTTTTGTGCACTCTATGTACCTTTAACGTCTCTAGAGTAGTACCAAAGGAGGATTCCCGCTATATCTACATATTTGATGTCTAATGAGTGGACCTATTTCTATCTACCACCTGTGAGTACTACCACACACTTCTTGTTCTATCTGGAAAGAAGGCAGCAGGAGGGTATGTAATTGCCACTTTGGCTTGTGATGAATGAAATTGGCACCCGATTTGGGTTGGATTCAAAAAAAAAAAAAAAAAGAAAAAAAAAAAAGAGGCTAGTACTCCATAAAGTAAATGAAGAAAGAGAAATTTTGTTTGCACGTATTTTTTTTTTTTCATCAGAGTGAGATAGCAAGCCACTTCAATTATGTTAGCGAGTTAGTAACACATCCACCCAGTAAGTATTCGGACCAAGGTCCACAATGGTATCCCAGTAAAGCCAGACTAATTTTCTGCCGCAAGCACACAAATCTGAAGGTCTCTCAAATTTGCTGACCACAAATTGGGAGTTTAGACTAAAATGTTAGACATAGAGGTTTCATACTAGGCTGCTCAACACCAACCTTACCACACAAGGGGTTGAATGTATCTATTTATTAAGGGTTCTTGCCCAAAAGCACCAAAATGAGCCAAACTTTTCTCACTTACCCCAGCAACAGATTTTTGTTCCCACATACACAATTTCACACAAAATAACTATTTTACCCTCAACTCAATTAAATAATTACAACCACTGCCACTCAATATCAATCTCTCTCTAGTCCCGATATCTCTCTCCCTCCCTCCCTCCCTTCCTACTGACCTCCGGCTCCGGCGCACGAGCCAGGCTGTCTACGGCTCCGGCGCTCGACCCAAGCAGTCTACCTCTCTCCTCCAGACTCAGGCCGCCGACCACGGCATCGTCACCAGAGGAATCGACCTCGACGACTCGGTCCAGATCGGAGTCGACCTCGACGACTGGCTGGTCCTAATCCAAATCGGAAGAATGCTGAACCTGAAGGAAGTGAATCGGAGATTGGGGATGTTGACCAGGCTCCTTCGCCTCCTCCAGCCACCACTTCTCCGCGGATCACAGCGCCGAATTCGAAGTCGACGACTTCTCCGCCAACGATGACGGCGGTTCCACTCCCAAGTCCTCCTCCGCCGCGGCGATTCATCGAACACCTCGAGCTACAGGTCCACTGGTAGCCTCCGGGAGCTCGATCTCATCCCCTCCGATGCGGTGATTGACCTCCTCAACATCACAGAGCAGATGATCGCCGCCGGGTACTTGAGGGAGTGCATCCAGGAGCGTAAATCAATTCTCTGGGTGCCCAAATCACTCTTTCGTTTTTGATTTTAGGATCAGACTGTTATTGGATTCTAAAGCTTATTCATTTCTGGATAGATTGGATTTGACAGAGTTTTGAATTAGGATTCGATTTTGGACATTTGGTTTTTGTTATTGAATGTTGGTTAAAAAAAAAAAAGTTCAGAAGCATGATTTTTTTGTTATTGGCTTAAAAAGAAAGTTCTATTGGGGCAATAGAGGTATATTAAATGTCTATTAGGGGGCAATAGACGTCTATTGGGGGGCAATAGACGTCTATAGATATTTTCAATCGATATTATCTCCTCTTTTTTTTTCTTTAATCAACATTTTATTTGTCTAAATTTAAGGAAATTAGTTCCAATTCTGGCGACCGAAAGTTCTATTGGAGGGCAATAGAGGTCTATTGGGGGGCAATACATGGTTGATAGACGTCTATTGGAAGGCAATAGAGGTCTATTGGGGTAATAAACATTTCCGGTGAGGTTTTCTAAAGGTCCGATATGCGGCGGCCGGTGACCGGAATCCGGCGAAAGTTGGCCGGAATCCGGTGGCCGGTGACCGGATTCCGGCGGCCGGTGACGGGCTCCGGCGAAAATCTCCTATGGCTTCTCTCTCTTCCATTTTCTCTCTCTCTCTAAGTAACAAAGGGGTGAGGGGTAAAATGGTATTAAAAAAAATTAAAAACAAAAAAAAAATCTTAATGGGGTATTAGGGAAGAGTCCCTTAGAGTGTATTGGGTAAGAGGGAATTAAAAAAACTTAATGGGGTAAGTGGGAAAAAAATCCCTAAAAATGGGGTAAATGGACAAAATCCCTTTAATTAATGCACACTCTCTAAATTTTTTTGTCTAAATTTTTTAATAAAACAATAAGTTTTTCGTACACGTTGACTAAACCTTTTTAAGAAATGGTAGCCATTGCATGTTGTCTTATTTTCGATAAACCAAGAACTAGAATCATCTGATCATGTCGTGTTTCACAATATTGTCTTATTTTCTTCTTTAATGATTATGTTGATAGAGAAGTTAACTATGAAAAATACATTGAAGTGAAAAAGTGCGACCATTCAGAGATTGGAGTCAAAGGGTTGGAGATGGCCTTATGTATTGCTTTTGGGTTTGTTTCTTCAGTTTATGGGTTGTAAAGAACAATAGTTCACACCCATATTTCAATTCATCCTTATCTGCCATTATTTACACACACACACAGGATCAGAAGCGGACGCCAGTACAGATGCAAAAGTGTGGACGTCCATCCTCAAGCGTCGATGACAACGCTGCTATTGCCGAACGAAAACTCTGGACATCCAGAACTGCGTGACCATCAAGGCGAAGGCTCAGGTGATCGGAATCGAAGGTATGCGTGGCGAGCTCACCTAAAACCATGTAGGCACCATCAAGATCGACTTTGATCTCTTCATCAATGAGTCCAGCGGCAAGAAGGGGCTCGACATCTAGGCCTGGTTTGGCAATGGCAACAGTAGTGTCGCCAACGACGCCTGATCGAGGCCTGAGGGTGGATGTCCGCACTTTCACATCTGTGCGGACGTCCTTTTCTGAACGGCTCTGTATATTATATATATATATATATATATATATATATATATATATATATATATATATATATATATATATATGTCTGTCGTTAGTTCTTCTTTTAGTTTGCTTTATGGGAACATCTAAAGTTAAAGTTATATAAATTGAGAAAATCGTGCAAACAATACCTGCATTTTGGCCCATTATAAACTTTGGTACTAAAGTTTTAAAAATAGACATTACACAATTTTATAGACTTATGAAAGGCGTGAGTGAAAAAGAAAAAAGAGAAGAAGAAGAAGCAAATTCCCATAGTTCACTGTTGTGGTCACCTGTCCTAACTATTGTCGTTTCTTTTGCCAATTTGTTCTCGCTCTGTTGTTGAATCCATTAATGCGATAGTCTCTTCTATTTCGAGTGAGGATGTTAAGTTTTAGTTTTATGTTTTGTCATGGCGATTGTAATTGCTTAATGAGTGCTATAATTGCGGTTGTTTCATATTTGCATTTTCAAGTCTTTTACCACTGTTCTTGTTCGGTAGACCCATGCATCACCGCTAACTATAGCCTCGCCAATGTGATGCAGGTGTAGCCAAACAAGTCTCTCTAGCTATTGCGCTTGACTGTTGATGGGAGGCGGTGACAGTCCCTAATTTAGACTGAGTCAGAGGGGAGGACATGAGTTGCAAGTGTTATGGGCTCCTGATCGAATTCGCTCCATCTCCCGTGATATAAGAGGTGACTATTGGGAGGGTCGGCGTAGGTTGTTCAGAGAGTTTGTTTTTTTTGCTGGGGGGGAGGGGTTGTGTGAGTCTTAGATTGGCTTGGAGGGCAAGCATGACAAATTGGTTATTGGGATCAACCCGATATGTGCGTAAATCAAAGATACATTGTTGGGCAGCTAGTTTCTGGAGGTGGCAGATATGAAGTGGCCTCTAATTGTTTCATATTTGCTCTTGTTGAAGGATATCGACATAATGTGTGCCTCTACAAACTAGGGTTTAGAGTTGTAATAGGAAAGTACCTTAGGAATACTAATTGTATTCCGATTCTGTTACCTTTTGTGTACTCTGTAAACTCCCTATATAAAGGGCTCCTATTATCAATAATAAACACAATTCTATTCTCCTACAACACGTTATCAGCACGAGTTCTAACCCTAGCCGAAAAAAAAAAGAAAAAACCCTAAAAACCCTAAACATCAAAATCTGCCGCAGCCTCCCTGCCTCAGCTTTCCTGCCGAGCCTGCAACCCTCCCCTGCAGCCTCCTGCTGCATCTTCCTGCAACCCCCTGCACACCACGCTGCTACTCCCTGCACACCTGCGCATCAGTCCACGCACCAGCCTGCACGCACCTGCTAGCCCAACAGCCCCTGCTGCCGAACCTTGCTGCTGCCGCACCTTTTGCCGCGCAGCCCATCAGCCTTGCAGACCTGCAGCCGAGCAGCCCAGTAGCCCAGCAGCCTCGCAGCCCCGCAAGCCGCAAGCCGCAAGCACTGCAGCCCCCTGCACACCCGCCCAACACCAGGCCTCCACAGCGCCGACCCGATCTCGACCCGCCTGCAGCACCGACCCGATCTCGACCCGCCTGCAGCAGCCCACTCCAGCGCCTCGCGCCTACACCTCCGCGCCTCCCCGTCTGCCAGCGCCCCGCGACCGCATCTGCAAACCACCCATCGCTGCAGACCAGAAGAAGACGACGCAGCAGAGAACAGAGGAAAGAAAGTAGGCAAGAAGAAGAAGACCGAAAGAAAAAAAAAGAGGAAGAAGAAAAAAAAAGAAGGAGAAGGGCTGGGCCCGAAAAAAAAAAAAAAAAAAAAAAAAAAAAAAAAGGGGAGGAAAAAAAAAAAAAGGGAAGGGAGAAGGGCAGCCCACCAACTGCCAATTTCCGACCAGATTCCAGCAATCCTAATTTAGCTACACGCCTGCATCAACACGCGCGTGTCTTCAAATCAAAAACAATCACGTAAGTTTTTATAATTAAGGTTGCTGCTTTATTGTATTTAAATTCCTTTTATTTCCTGCAAATATTGGAATATATGTTGCCAAATGATTTTGATATTTAACAAAGCGGAATTGTGGGGATTCGCGCTTAACGAACTAAGAGTGTTCGTATGAACTAAGAGTGTTCATTATTAAACGAACTAAGAGCGTTCGTATGAACTAAGAGTGTTCATAATGCTTGGACTAAGAGCGTCCATAAAGCATCAAATTGTGACCATATTGAAAACATCATTGTTTGGTCTAATCCAACAGAGATTCTTGGAAATTGATTTCTTGGTAGCATAGCTCGGAAATCTTATTATTGTTAGTTTTCGTGGAAGTTTAGCTCCGAAACTAATTCGTTCTTGTTTCACCCCTTTTTCAGGATGTCAAACTCGAACATACTCGATTTTGTTCCATTGGATTATGCAGGCAAAAGATACCTATTGTGGGCTCGGGATGTTGAACTCCACCTTATTGCCCGTGACTTATTGCATACAATCCAAGAGCTTTGTCATATAGGAACAGCTCCAGATCCTCAAACTGAGAAAGATATTTCCAGGGCACTTGCCTTCATGAAACGTCACATGGATAGTGACCTCCAGTTTGAGTTCATGAATGAGGATAGCGCCATAAAGCTTTGGCAAGCGCTTCGTGAACGTTATGGCAATGTTCGTGACTCCATCCTTCCGAATTTAGAAGCAGAATGGAGTGATCTTCGCTTCTCTGACTTTGATACAGTCATACAATTTTATTCGGAAGCCCTCCGCATCAGAGCAATGATGCACTTCTGTGGCAAGACGATCACAGAAGAACAATTGATTGAGAAAACCCTCAATACCTTCCCTGTCTATGCTATGAGGTCCTGTGACTTATTTCGGACTCATATAAATGCAAGACGGATCACAAGCTTTCAAAAGCTTATTGAAGCTATGGAAATTGCTGAAAGGCAAGACAACGAGCTTGTGAGAAGAGAAATTGATAGGCTTCGAGATAGCTATCCAGAGCATCGTCCCATGGCTAGAGAAAGTCGCCATAGACGTCATGATCCATATGATCGAAATGCTCATGAAGGTAGTCGCCAAAGGCGACAATCACGCCACCATAGGAGCCGTGACTTTGAGGGACTAAGGGTTGGAAACCATAGAGCCAACGTTGGCCATGGTCATAATCTTCCAACACCTCAGGTCCTAGGGACCATGCACATTGCGCCAATGCGCCTCAATCAAGGGAGAATCCTCTTCATGGTATCTATTTCTGATATGGAACGTCTGATCAATGGGCCTGAGTTTGCAATGTACCTAAGAAGGTAGCTGCCTCACAGTGATCAAGACATCGAGTTCAAGAAGACTTTAAATCTGGCGATGAAGACAAAATGCCGCAGATTTTTAGAATAGTCTTTTATTTTTCCAAGAACTTTTGTAATGGCAATTTGCCTTAGTCAATAAATGACAATTGTATTAACTCTTTCTTATGTGGCGGACCCAATAAAATGTGATGTCTAGGAAAGTCATTGAGATATTGGTACTTAAGAGAGCCTCGCTCCACCAACGTCTCTCTCTACTTTCCTGGTCATATTTGATTGGAGTTACCAAACGGATAGAGTGACTACAATGTGTCTTACTTTGATTTTATTTTGGATTAGACTTTGGAAACTTTGATGTAATCATTGGCTATTAATAAAGTGTCAATTCTTTTACTTAATGTCTTGGACATACCTTAATTCGAACTTTATTATAAGAGCCAATGGTTTTCATGTGGAAACACATTATGAGAATGGACAGAGTTCCTTTGCATCACCTCTAATGACTACGGACATAAACGAGTATTAGAGAAACTTATGTGTCGCTCTAGTGGGTTGTATGCAACCACTATTTGAGTTGTTGAATCCAACTATGTCATGAGAGACGACTTATGGGATTTTGACACATATAGGCTTTGACATGATGATCCGTGTATTAAAGACTTATACGGACATCCATTTTCAGAACGAAGAAAAGTAAGAACCAAGAATTGGTTCGAGGAGCTGCACATACGCCTCATGGCGCTATGATTGTGCAAAGACAGGCCATACATGGCCGGTGCCGCCTACCCCCTGCGGCAAATACATGGCATTGACGCCATAAACTCCTCTATCTACTTCTCAAGTCTATTGTGACACTATGGCTTCACCAAAACCTTTATTGGTTGATTATAAAGCCCATGTTTCGTTCTGTAAAGCCTGTTATTTAGGATTGAGACCATCCTATGCAAAGGAGATTGAGGAAATAATTCCATTCTTACAAAGAATCTAAGGGAATTCTATGGATTTGATCAACCAACTTGCGGACCGTATAGATGTTTTATGGTGTTGGTTGATACGCAAACACGCTGGTCACGTGTTGTGCCATTATCCACTCGTAATGCTGCTTATACTACACTCCTAGCACATAACATATGGTTACGGGCTCACTACCCAGATCATCCCATTCAGTCAATTTGACTTGATAATGCTAGAGAGTTTACATCGACAGTTTTCAATGACTATTGCATATCATTGGGTATTGATATCAAGTATCGTATTCCCATGTACACACCCAATTGGTCTCGCGGAAAAGCCACCATTAAACGACTACGATGGTAGCCCGGACATTGGTAATGCGCACCAATATTTCCGCTTGGGTTATGCAATATCGCATGCAGCTATGCTAATTCGTCTACGACTCATAGCAGCCACTCAACTTTTATTTGCGTTACAGCTAGTGACTGGGTTCGAGTCTAATATCTCGAATTTATGCATATTTGAGTGTGCGGTTCATGTGCCAATTGCGCCGCCACAGCGCATCAACATGAGTCATTGCAACGAATGCATATATATATAAGTCCGCTACGTAGTACCCTTGACAGGCGATCTCTATTTCGCTGGATTTGCGAATTGTCACTTTGATGAGACAGTCTTCCCGTCGTTAGGGGGAGATTAGAACGTCAATGTTCAACAGGAACGACAGGAATTGTCGTGGTCTGTCCCCACTATGTCTCATCTTGATCCCCTAAAAGTGACGAGATCACATATACCTGCTGCAAACATGCCTGCAAGGATTGATGTCCCCATAAGAGGACATGGTGTCACCCAGAGAAGATGGGTACGGCACCACCACCATGGATAGTGGTATGGTGACGCCACAAGGTGGCATAATGGCGTCATAGGCCATAGGTTCCGCTAGAGAGAGTAGGGGACCCATAGGTTCGATGGATTCTCGCCCTAAGAAGAGAACGAGTTTGGCACAACTTGATCCATTGATCATTGATACTCATAATCCGTCTCATGAGAATATTTTGAATTGTGGTTATGTCCAAGAGACATCGTTGGGGGACGCCTCAATGTTAGAACCAATTCCAGAGAATATAGAGATCTCTACGAACTACACTAGTGTACATGAGGACGTGGAATTATTGAGACCAATGACATCGAACCTTACTCCGTTGAAGAATGCCAACGTAGAGAAACTTGGCCTAAATGGAAAGATGCGATCCAGGTTGAATTGGATTCACTAACGAAGAGGAAGGATTTCGGGCCTGAGATGCCAACACCTCCTAACATAAAACCTATTGACATTAACAGGTCTTCGTTAGATAGCGTGATGAGAAAAAGAGATGGCAATCTCACCTTATGGCGCAAGGTTTCTCACAACGCCCTGGAATCGACTACGAGAAGACATATTCTCTCGTAATGGATGTCATTGGACTCCACTACCTTGTCAGTTTGGTAGCTTCCAAATAACTGAACATGCAGCTTACGAATGTGGTCACTACGTATCTTTATGGGGATCTAGATACGGAATATAATGAAGGTTCTTGTGGACTTCATTTACCCAAGTCAAGTGGCTCTAGACCACGGAGCGCATTTGCAACGAGGTTGAAATGCTCACTAAAATGACTACTTGATTGGGAAGGGATATGATGAACTATGCCCACGCGTTTCCATGACAAGTTCCGGATTTGCAATTGTCGCGGTTTATGTTGATAAACATAATTGGAACCCTTGAGAGTTAAGGGAAACCGTTGAACATCTGAAATCCGAGTTTGAGAGGAAGGACCTTGGGAGAACACAGTTCTGTCTAGATTCAGAACTTGTATACCGTGCCAATAGACATTTTTGATAAAGTCAAAGATGCACCATGGTCGTCCGTAGTCTTAGCCCTAAAGGGGATCCGTTTCGTCCCAGGGATGATGACGAAGACGTGTTAATAGCGAAAGTGCTTACTTATGTACAATAGGCGCATTATTGTACTTAGCACAATACAAGACCGGACACCTCAATTATTATTATGAACTTGTTGGCTAGATATAGCCCCGCGCCAACGCAACACCATTTAGATTGGTATAAAGACAATCTTTCGATATTTGAGAGGTACGATTGATATGGGCTTGTTCTATTCCTACAGAGAAAAGAGATGACGGAAGTGTGGGATCGGACCCCACAAGGCAAAATGCCAACTTCCGTGCTCCTCCTCCCCTCCATCGAAATGACAACAAGCATTTCTAAATATTGAAATGAACCAAATCCGATCAGAGGATAATGTAGTGGACTTATTTACTAAGTCGTTACCAAAATCCACCTTCGAGAAACATGTGAAGAGCATCGGATTGAGAAAGTTATCCGAACTCCCATGATTGTAGCAATCAGGGGGAGATATTGACATCAGGGGGAGGCATGATGTCTACATGTTCGATCTCGAAGAGTGAAGGACGTGTTGTGCTCTTTTTGTCCTTCGACCAGGGTTATTTTTGTCCCACAGGGTTTTTGTTACCTGGCAAGGTTTTTAACGAGGCAACAATCAAAGCGTTATCACCAAGTTTGAGCGGCACAAGGGGGAGTGTTGAAGGATATCGACATAATGTGTGCCTCTACAAACTAGGGTTTAGAGTTGTAATAGGAAAGTACCTTAGGAATACTAATTGTATTCCGATTCTGTTACCTTTTGTGTACTCTGTAAACTCCCTATATAAAGGGCTCCTATTATCAATAATAAACACAATTCTATTCTCCTACAACAGCTCTAGATTAGTTGGAGGGCGTACAACTGATGGTAGGAGGTGGTAGGTGAACGGGTGGTGGTGCGAAGGTGGTAATGAGTTAGTCGAGTTAGTGGTGCTGGGCTTCTTGCATTTTCCTCTTTGGGCTCAGTGATGGTTGGTCCTCTGTGCTACCCCTAGGTCCATATTGGTTTATGTGTAATTGTATTTTGTTTATTTATTTTTCATACCAATAATAAGCCCCTACCTTTGTTAAGTAAATTGAGGTGCACTTTGTCCCAGTTGCGACTTGTTTGCTCTAGGTAGACAGTTAGTTTGTTAGGTCAAATGGACTGTGCCTCCTAGCAGATGAAATGAACTGTCGACGGTTTCATTGCTCATCAAAACATAGTGGGAAACCTAGTTTATTTGCCTGATTGTGTTGTATTGCATTATTTTCTCTAATGTCACCTTTATTATATAACAAACAGAGTTCCTAGTTGGTGCTTATTTAAAAACAGAGATTTTATGAATGTTCATGCTATTGTTCGGGACGCTCTCTGTACGCTTATTCTAATAATGAGTTTAGGTTGTATGCCTCTATTGTATTCAACCATTTTATTAATCAAGTTAGAGGACACCCGCACCGGCCTTTATTTATTATAAAAAAAAAATTATAAAAAATTAAAAAGAAAAGAAAATGCTGAATAGATGTGGCATCATTTGTCACGTAACACATATCGTAGTATCTATCACTAGTACATGTGATCCAAAATTTGTAAAATCCTAGAGAGAATAAAATGCGCTTATTGGTGGACAATGGAAAGTGGGGGCCTGAGAGACCGGCAGGTAAGAATTTGCGCTATCTTTCCTTCTTAGTTTCTCCATTGTTTTTTTGGTTCCTAATACTAATACTAATCAATCCTTCGATTATACGTCGTCCAACTGGTCAAACAGATGCTACTCCCACTGAATCTGAAACCCAGATCAAATTTCCGTTTTTTGATTCTTGGGTTCCTCCCTCCGCATTACATTGTAGAATGAGTCCCACTCCCTCTCTCACATCATCATCATCATCTAGCTTCTTCTTCTTCTTGCGTCAATGGTAAAATGTCATCGAGCAATTTGAAAGGGTTCATATTGGCCGTGGTCTCTAGCGCCTTCATAGGCTCCAGCTTCATCATCAAGAAGAAGGGTCTCCGCCGAGCCGGCAACAATGGAACTCGTGCCAGTATGCTTCCTCATTCATTCATTCATTCATTATCAAGTTCCCTTCTTTCCCACGATTTTCCGGTGTTAATTCTTGATTTTTGGATTTGGGTTTTGATTTTGGATTTGGGTTTTAAGGTTCTGGAGGATATGGGTATCTGCGGGAGCCTCTATGGTGGATAGGAATGGTCACAAGTAAGTTAATTGCTACTTGTGTGCTAGTATTCATCGTTTCAAGAATTTCAAGATTTATGCCATTGGGCTGAGCTAATGGAGTTTCGATTTTATTGGTTTAGTTTTTTTTATTTTTTATTTTTGCTGAAGAGTTCATTTCAGTTGGAATTTGTCCTTTCTTTATTTTATCTGCTTTTGCTCTGCTAGATGGGTTGAATGCTGATGCTATTCATAAATTTTGGACAATTAACAGTGGTTGTTGGAGAGATAGCAAATTTTGTAGCATACATATACGCACCTGCCGGGCTCGTCACGCCGCTTGGTGCTTTGAGTATCATTGTTAGGTACATTGGATTTCCCGATTCTCTAGTGTGTATAATTAATTTATTTCAATCTCTTTTTTCAACCATCGAGCCATGTTTCTGACAAGGTGAAGTGTGATAGTGCGGTGTTAGCGCATTTCCTGTTAAAGGAGAAACTCCAGAAAATGGGAATGTTGGGCTGCCTTTTATGCATAGTGGGTTCGGTTGTGATTGTACTCCATGCACCCGAAGAGCAGACTCTCACTTCCGTCCAACAAATCTGGGATTTAGCAATACAACCAGGTAACCTCTTAAAAGTTCAATAACCAGTGGTTGCTCTTCTTCTTCTTCTTCTTCTTCATTTTCTAATTGGTTTGTTGTCTTTTTCCAGCTTTCCTTTTGTATACAGCCTCAGTGATAGCTGTAACGCTAGTCCTTATCTTGTATTGTTCCCCCCGCTATGGCCAAACCAACATACTGATTTATATAGGAATATGCTCAATGATTGGATCATTGACTGTAAGTTTTGCTACTTACAATTTTCATACATCACTTTTGAAGTAACAATTTATGGTTTCCTCATATGTGATTTATCTTTCCAAATTGCAGGTCATGAGCATAAAAGCAATTGGCATCGCAATAAAACTCACAATAGAGGGCACAAACCAGGCAGTATACTTCCAAACATGGATTTTTGCAATGGTTGCAGTTACATGTATCATCACTCAATTAAATTATCTAAATATGGTCAGTATCTTGTTATGCACTGTTATATGCACGGGACAGCTTTATATTCATTTCTTTTATAATGCTAGATAACTGTCTCTTCTTTATCCTCTGAACTTTTTGTTATGTATTTTTTTATTTTAGAAATCTAAGAGATGGTAATTAGTGGCATATGAAATTTTAGAAGTCTGTTTCAATGTTGATCAGATTAGAGTTAACCAGGATAGGGAAAGAATTAATGTTCAGTGAGCCAATTTCCTTACTGTAGAAGTTTAGTTTATAATCATTCTTCACATTCAAGGTGATGAAGTGAAACAAGACGAGATAGGGACCTCAACTTCATGCATCTTGTGGTGCAGGATCCTGAATTAATCAACTGTATAAACAGGTTTATAGGTGCTTTTTATGGTTGGTAGGAGAAAGAAGGTTTAGGAGTACTTTCATGGAAGGAAAATTGGATGTAATTTTATTTTATTTTTTGTTTTGATTGGGGTATGCAAAGTGGGAGAGCTTTAGGTGGGGGGGGCTGATCTTCTGACTGACAGATTGAAAATACATTACTCCTAGTTCCCAATCTGTGACATACTCGTAAAACTTTTTAACTGTGTTATAAAATGCCTGTTTGACTGATAGCAGATAACTTTATGTACTCCACCATATCCAATCCTCTATCATTGGCTCGGATTCCTATATGAAAAGAAACAGAACTATTAAACCAAAAAGGATACTACTAAAATCATGTAGCAAGTACTAGTCTTTATATCAGATTAGATTTCACAAAAAGTCAAAACTCTAATATCTACATCATTTGGACAATGGAAAGCCACCAAGGAGGTGCTTCCTCATTTCATTTCAAGTCCCCAGTACAGGTCATAGCATGTTTAGTTAGAGAATAAGCGACCATATGATTATGTTTTGGGATCATGGTCAAGAACATGGTTGCTCCCATGTGGTAAGGTTCGAACCCCCTCAAGGAACTTACCTAGCTATTTGCTAGAGTTTCCTGCCCCTTAAAGATTGCAGGGGTTGACAGGAGGCCCAAGTTTCGGACCTGGGTCTGCAAAGCGGTTTTGGGGGATTTCTCGATATCAAATATATCTTACGTGATGTAGACAGAAAATTATAAGAGACAGTCCCTTTACCACTCACTGCAGCTCAGACAATCATTGTTCCATTGAGTAGAGTAAATCAGGAATTTAGGTACGCTCAATGATTTCCAGCGAAGAGGGCTTATTTTTGTTTTGTTCCTGCTATGTGGATCTCTTATCCACAGCTTTGTTCTTTTTAAAGTCTGTTTTAATATAGTACAGAAGAGAAAAAGTAATAGTACAGAAACCTCAGTAGAGGCAGAGTTATTAGAGCTTGAAGAACTTGATTAAAACTTAATCGAGAGAGTATTACAATATCATGTTTAGGGTTTTGGCCAGGGTTGTTAATCAAGGGTTCCATTAAGGTTTTAAATTATTAGAAATATGCAAAATAAATGTTCTGGTCCTGGAACTGAATTTTTCCATCCTTTTGAAGTCTTAACTGTTGCCAGCTACATTTTCCCATCATCCTTTTTTTTTTTTTTAATTAATTTTATTTTTATCTCTTTGGTCTTATAACCTCTCCTGACCTATCCGTATTTTGTTTTCACCAAACACATAAAGCCTCTCTTGGCTAGGATATGCTACAGAGCCTGATATATGATTTGACTTGAATTATTTTACTGTAGCTTTGTGAGATTCGTTATGTGATTGTGTTAGTATGCATGATTCAGTGTTTACATTTAAAGAGAGACCTGGTTTTCCTAGTGCATGGAAATTTTTTTATTTTATTTTATTTTTAAGTGAAGGGTTTTGATAGTTTCTCTATTGTTGCTTTTCAACTGTTGGACATTACTGTTGTAGATTTGCTTGCTTTATTTATTTTTTATATATGTTTCCAGAAATGTGTGAGCGTTTGTCCTGGTTTCTGACTTTGGGTGCTGTTGCAGGCATTGGACACTTTCAACACAGCAATCGTTTCTCCCATCTATTATGCTATGTTCACATCTTTCACAATACTTGCGAGTGCAATAATGTTTAAGGTATTGCTACCTTAACATAATGTGTTTGTGTTGGTTTGCTTATGAAAGGTATTGGAAATCTGAAGTGTGTATCCTTTGGTAGGATTATTCTGGTCAAAGTGCGAGCAGCATAGCTTCAGAACTTTGTGGATTCATCACTGTGTTATCTGGGACTGCTATATTGCATAGTACAAGAGAACCAGATCCACCTTTACTTACAGGTTTGCATCTAGTGTATCTTAGGCTGCACGACAGTTTAAAATTCATGTGCACTTATTAAAATGGCAACTACCTATAGTTTAGAAGCTTAAGCCAGGGCTGCTTCTTACTGTATCGTGCATAGGCTTTATTGATGCTCGTTTGTTGGTAAATAAAAAAAAAAAAAAAAAGGCTACACAACAGGGAATTTCTGTCCATTTCATCGAAACATCTCCTCTCCATTGCCTTGTTTTGATTCCTGAAATCATTAACCAAATTAGTTATAGATCAGTTGAAGTATCCATCCTAATAGCTTAAGCTGTTCAATGGACAGACTCAATAGTTAGGCATTGCGTTGTTACATGCTTACCCCAACCAATGGGACTGGTGTCCAACCCAGATCTATTTTCAGTGTTGAGATTACTTTTTTCCCCAACCAATAGTTTAGATGCTTGTGACCCACAGTACTATCTGACTTGACTCTAGATGAAGCATAGCCGCACACTTCATAATTACTTGATTGATTAAGACCAAATTTTGAAGATAAGAAAGGGTGTTGATTGTGATGGTGTAGTGGTCAGACTTCATAATTACTTGATTGAATAAGACCAAACTTTGAAGATAAGAAAGGGTGTTGATTGTGATGGGGTAGTGGTCAGACTCCATAATTAAATTATTTTAACATAATGGGCAGTGTTGGATGTTTGAGTTGAAATCACAAAATTTCAGTTGTGTAGTCGGGGTACTATCGTCTCCGATTTCATATTCAGTTACATACATGCGTTGACTGAAGATGCTTGACTCTTGATTTCTAAATGTGCAGATTTGTATACACCATTATCTCCTAAAGTATCGTGGTACATCCAAAGCAATGGAGAATGGAAGCAGAAGGATGAAGACGGTTCAGCCCCCAATTTCATCACAGTACTTCGGCCAGACTATTTCAAGTAGCGGAATATGCTCAACATATTTACCCTTAGTTTACATCTTACTAGTTGTGCCTGGAATGATCCTCCCATTTTCATCACATTCTCCAGCCAGGGATATCCACTTGGGACTGTAAAAATCAGTCGTGCTCGCAATACCAAGTGATATATATTTTTTGCAGTGATTTTTTTTTCTTCTCACCTTTCCCATTCAAATTTTGAGTGCAGTGTGTGCAATTGTCAAATAGCCATAGTTTTAGGGAGCGAGATTGTTCTCTCCGTTGCGTCTCTTAGTTTTGATGTAGACAAAGATCCATCTCCAGTTTACAGCTGAGTAGCAAATACGATTGTAATTGGTTCTTCATGTAATCTAATTGAATTGATTAATCAAATTATAGTTGCAAAAGTCGCAGCTTGGTTTTGTTTCTAATGGATCGAACCCATGAGCGCTTTGCTTCAGAATTTAGGCTCCATCTCCTTTTTAACTTTTACTTCTTACAATTTATAGATACGTTTCTACTCTTCGTTTCCAATTCTGGGTACTGTAATGGCGAGTTGAGTGGAAATGACGACAATGTCCTTGTTGCTTTTGGCATATTGCCATATATAGGTGTCCTTTTGTGACCTCCACTCTTCTTCTCCACTGAGACCTCCACTCTTGTGCAGTCACAGACCAGTTGATCCTCCAAACCCTAACACCTCCTCTCTCTCTCTCTCTCTCTCTCTCTCTCTGTCTGTCTTAGATGGACCATTGCATGAAAAGGACTCTGTCTTTGAAGCAGCCGCCGATTTTGGCTCAGTCCAAACCCTCCTCCTATTCGTCGAAACCGAACCACTTCCGCTTCCTCCTCTACTCCAAGAAGCTCGGCGCCCTACCGTCGCTCAGCCTCCGGTCATGGCCGCAGTCGCAGAGTCATCGTCCGAGTTGCCGAGTCAACTCGGTTCGGAGCGAGTCGTTGTCCGACGGCGGCGTGGCGGAGAAGAAGGAAGAAGCAAAGGCGGCGCCGAAGAGGAAGGTGGGGAAGAGGACGGACTTGAAGAAGATTATGATACTGGGCGCCGGGCCGATTGTGATCGGGCAAGCTTGCGAGTTCGATTACTCGGGGACTCAAGCTTGTAAAGCTTTGAAGGAGGACGGATACGAGGTCGTTTTGATCAATTCCAACCCGGCTACGATCATGACCGACCCGGATTTGGCCGATAGGACCTACATTACGCCCATGACGCCGGAGTTGGTGGAGCAGGTGCTCGAAAAGGAGCGGCCGGACGCTCTTCTGCCGACCATGGGAGGCCAGACGGCGTTGAACCTGGCGGTGGCGTTGGCCGAAAGCGGCGCGCTGGAGAAGTATGGTGTGGAGTTGATTGGAGCCAAGCTGGAGGCCATTAAGAAAGCTGAGGATAGAGAGCTGTTCAAGCAGGCGATGAAGAACATTGGGGTTGAAACGCCGCCGTCTGGAATTGCCAACACCTTGGAGGAATGTGTGGAAATTGCGAAAGAGATTGGTGAGTTTCCCTTGATCATTAGGCCAGCTTTTACGTTGGGAGGGACGGGAGGTGGTATTGCATATAATAAGGAGGAATTTGAGACTATTTGTAAGGCCGGGCTGGCGGCGAGTTTGACCTCTCAGGTTTTGGTGGAGAAGTCACTGTTGGGGTGGAAGGAATATGAGCTTGAGGTTATGAGGGACTTGGCAGATAATGTGGTTATTATTTGCTCCATTGAGAATATTGACCCGATGGGGGTTCATACGGGAGACTCTATCACCGTGGCGCCTGCTCAGACTTTAACTGATAAGGAGTATCAGCGGCTGAGGGACTATTCGATAGCTATAATAAGAGAGATTGGAGTGGAATGTGGTGGTTCTAATGTGCAGTTTGCTGTGAATCCTCAAGACGGGGAGGTTATGGTGATTGAGATGAATCCAAGGGTGTCACGGTCCTCAGCCCTTGCATCCAAAGCAACTGGTTTTCCGATAGCGAAAATGGCTGCTAAGTTGTCAGTTGGATATTCCTTGGATCAAATTCCCAATGACATTACAAAGAAGACACCGGCTAGTTTTGAGCCTTCCATAGACTATGTGGTAACAAAGGCAAGTGCTTTTTCATTTCCTCTTCTCTACTAGTTTATGTGTTTCATGTAAAGTTGTTCTTCAATTTTACCTTTTGGTTTTAAAAGTTCTGTCTTTGGGGAGATGGTCAGACCTTAGACGGGACTTGTGTGATTATCAAATGTTAGATAGCTTTGTGCATTAGCTTCTTGCATGTTTTACTAATACTATTACTTCCGCAGAGAGGAATACCAGCGATCCTCTCATTGATAACAATACATTTCTGTTAATCCATGCATTTTAAATATGGTTTCATGCCAATTTTTTCTTAATTAATTTCATTATACTGATCATGCAGATTCCCCGGTTTGCTTTTGAAAAGTTTCCTGGTTCAGAGCCAATACTGACGACCCAGATGAAATCTGTCGGTGAGTCAATGGCACTAGGGCGTACATTTCAAGAATCCTTTCAGAAAGCAGTTCGATCTTTGGAATGTGGTTTCTCTGGATGGGGCTGTGGGAAAATTAAGGAACTAGACTGGGATTGGGACCAATTGAAATATAGTCTCCGAGTCCCTAACCCAGATCGTATCCATGCTGTGTATGCTGCAATGAAGAAGGGAATGAAGATAGATGAAATTCATGAGCTGAGTTTCATTGACAAATGGTTCCTCACACAGCTTAAAGAATTGGTGGATGTAGAGCAATTCCTCCTGGCTAGAAACTTGTCTGGTCTAACAAAGGATGACTTCTATGAAGTGAAAAGAAGAGGCTTCAGTGACAAACAGATAGCTTTTGCCACTAAATCCTCTGAAAATGAAGTGCGGTTGAAGAGATTATCATTGGGTGTCACTCCAGCATATAAGCGGGTAGATACGTGTGCCGCAGAGTTTGAGGCCAATACTCCTTATATGTACTCGTCTTATGACTTTGAGTGTGAATCCGCTCCCACCCATAAAAAGAAGGTTTTGATTTTAGGTGGAGGACCAAATCGAATTGGTCAGGGTATTGAATTTGACTACTGCTGTTGCCATACATCCTTTGCCCTTCAGGTGTGTGCTTAGTATCTGTTTGCTATCTGCCTGGCTTTCCATTTTGTAGCCCTTTTATTAAATTTTTTTTTTCCTGAAATTATCCATGAATATGTGGATAATGTTCAACATTGCTGGTTGCCATAATTTAGATCTGTTTCTTTTACAGAAACATTCTAAAGCAAGAAATTAACTCACCTTCTGTATTGTTGGTTTAATATGTTTACTTTTGCTAGTATCTTTTGTTGTGCATTACTTATTTCTGTATTTTTTTATTTGCAGAAAGCAGGATATGAGACAATCATGATGAATTCAAATCCTGAAACAGTATCTACTGATTATGACACAAGTGACCGTTTATATTTTGAGCCCCTGACTGTTGAAGATGTGCTGAACATAATTGATTTGGAAAGACCTGATGGGATCATTGTGCAGTTTGGAGGTCAAACACCTCTGAAGCTAGCACTTCCCCTCCAGCGGTATTTAGATGAAAACAAGCCTAGATGTGCAAGTGGTGCTGGACATGTTCGCATTTGGGGTACCACACCTGACTCCATAGATGCTGCTGAGGACAGGGAGAAGTTCAATGCAATTCTGAACGAGTTAAAGATTGAACAGCCAAAAGGAGGAATTGCCAAGAGTGAAGCAGATGCTCTTGCCATTGCCACAAACATTGGCTACCCTGTCGTTGTCCGACCCTCCTATGTATTGGGCGGCCGTGCCATGGAGATAGTATATAGTGATGAAAAACTTGTGACCTACCTAGAAACTGCTGTTGAGGTGGACCCGGAATGTCCTGTATTGATTGACAGGTATCTATCCGATGCCATTGAGATTGATGTTGATGCACTTGCTGACTCTCATGGGAATGTCGTCATTGGTGGGATAATGGAGCACATTGAGCAGGCTGGGGTCCATTCTGGTGATTCTGCTTGCTCGATTCCGACAAAAACCATCCCAGAGTCTTGCTTGAATACAATCAGGTCATGGACTATAAAATTGGCTAAGAGGCTGAATGTATGTGGGCTGATGAACTGTCAGTATGCAATTACAATGTCTGGAGATGTTTATTTACTCGAGGCAAATCCTCGTGCTTCCCGTACGGTCCCTTTTGTGTCCAAGGCAATTGGACATCCGTTGGCTAAATATGCTTCCCTGGTTATGTCTGGGAAGTCTCTTCATGATCTTGGTTTCACAAAAGAAGTCATTCCTGCACATATGTCAGTGAAAGAAGCTGTTCTTCCATTTGAGAAGTTCCAAGGTTGTGATGTATTGCTTGGGCCTGAGATGCGTAGCACTGGTGAGGTGATGGGTATTGATTTTGAGTTTCCAATTGCATTTGCCAAGGCTCAGATTGCTGCTGGGCAGGCGCTACCACTTTCAGGCACTGTGTTTATGAGCTTAAATGACTTGACCAAACCCCATCTTGAGAGAATTGCAAAGGCATTTTTAGCTCTTGGATTGAAGATTGTTTCAACTTCAGGAACAGCTCATGTTCTTGAACTAGCGAAAATTCCGGTGGAACGAGTGCTGAAGCTACATGAGGGGAGGCCTAATGCTGGTGACATGGTTGCTAATGGGCAAATCCAGTTGATGGTGATTACAAGTTCTGGTGATGCACTCGATCAGATTGATGGACGGCAGCTAAGGAGGACGGCCCTTGCTTACAAGATTCCAGTAATAACAACAGTTGCTGGAGCTTTGGCAACTGCAGAAGCAATAAAGAGCTTAAAGACCAGCTCCATTAAGATGATTGCACTTCAGGACTTCTTTGATGACGAGAATAAAGCTGTCAGTGATAAAAAGTTGCAGTCTTCCTCCGTCTCTCTGTAAGAAAACCTGGATTTTGTGGTAAGGCACTTGGGCTCTCTCAAAATCTTATTTATTTTGTTTCTAAGTTGTGTATCGATAATGTTCTCTGGATCAAGTTTTTCATCAAGTTATTAGTTTTTAGCACAATTTTGCTAGTTTTCCTCCCAGTTTGCTTAAGCTTATGATGCAAATATGGGTAGCTATTTGTAGGATCTTTCTGAGGCGTTGAGTTGTGTAACATAGAATGGGTTCAGTGTTGGGTTTTTCTTGGCGTAGTTCAGTGGTGGTACAATTAGACAACATTGTTGCTGTATTCTCTTGTGCACAGACATGTACCTATCCAAACTGCTTTACAGCACAGTTGAATAATCAGAGAGCTTCTGCATTAATGAAAAAGTGAGTATCCTATTGTGTACCAAATCTAAAACCTGCAACACTTGTTTCTGTAACTCTTTTTATTTCTAGAAATACCCTTGACAATTTCTGGAACTGCCACTTAATCAACTAGTCAAATTTATGAGTACTTCAAATTTTTAAACAATATCATATTGAGGGTTTTGCCCAGGCTCAAAACCAAGACATGTTTCACACTTGCACCTCATTTTAATTTACCATATACTGTGCTCATGACATGGCGTTCAGATGTGCTTTGGTTCAAATGTGCCTGACCTGATGTTGTCAATTTCATTGTTTTGAGCTAGTAGAATTTTGTTTAAATGTGGTGTTCATGCGTCGCTCATCATTTTTTTTTCTATTTTAATTTTTAATTTTTCTTATTTATTTAGTTTTTATTGGTTGGCTTCAAGACTTGAAGTAGGTTTTACTTCTAACCCTTGCCCATTTCATGCCATTGCTACTCTACTTGAGCTGGAACACAAGGGGTAGTAGATAAGTTAGAAAATCAGCAGTTTCTGTTCTAAATGTGTAAATATTTGTTTTGGACTTTGTGAACTCATTCTTTTATAACAGTCCAAATACTTCCAAAATGACATACAACTTTTTCTGCTAGCGACCACAATTGCTGGCTCTGCATAATCGGCCATGATCTGGAAATGCCATCTACAAGTAAACTAGTATGGAATGTTCATTATGTTTGCACTTCGAAATACATTGAACTTCCCACTCCTTTTCGTTTATGGTCTGATTCGTGGCCCCTTCTTTCTTTGGGATTATGATTTCTGATGAAAGGGTTCAGACACTTCAGAATAGATTTTCCTTCTCCTCATTATTCTCTTCTTTTTCTTTTCTTCCTTTTAAGAGCTATATATTTGTTAAGCACTGAAGCTTCCTCAAACATCTTGAACCAGTTCTTGGGACTTAAAAAAGTAGTCAATTAAAATAATAGGCCAAAGCATAAGTCAGTATATAGAATCTCGTGAAAATGAACTTAAAAGTAGTAATTTTGATGGGATACTGCAGAATGTATAATTGTTTTTTTCTTTATTGATCATCAATGAACAGACTGAACAGCATAGTTGGTAACTCAAAGTAACAAATGATTAGTTCAATCCAATACTGCATCTACGCATTTACAAAGTACAACTAACTCGACTTAATCTAGTACAACACCACATAATACAATTGTAGTCGAACAATGGACTACAACATAATCTAATTCAAATAGTACAGTCCAATCTGGTATACCCAATGATCCTTGATTGGTGTGAGATGAACACAATTGCCTGTAAACTGATTGTGGCCGCTGTGTGTATGAGATGGTACTGATGCGGCACCAGAACAGGTTAATCTAGCCTATGTGACCCATCTAACCTAAGAATTTTGCTGGGAAGCAAAGGCAGATTGTTGGAAATGCAATAGAACTCTCAAGACCTATTATATTTTGGTTAGGAGCGGGGAGCTTCGTTGAACCATAATGAACATTTTATTACCTGAATTTGAAGCCACCAAGGGAGTTTGTTAAGAAACTAGCGGAGTGTGGGGAGAAATTGAATTGCACAATGTGCCGACCAGCGGAGTTTGAGTATGAACTACTGGAGTTTCATCTTTAACATTTAGGTTTGAAGTTGCTTCATCATGGGATTGCTGTGCTCCTCCCAAACCATCTACTTGCATCGTTCCTACTGGGCCATCAGCTTGTTGGCTTCCTCCTCTAACTTCCACGTGCTGTGCTGTTCCTGAACCTTGAGTTTGCTTTCCTTTCCAGCCTTCCTCTGGCTGGTTTTCTTCCCAGCCTCTACTTACTCGCATCCGCTTTGTCTGGTGACCATTAAGGAGTGGAGGATGCTTAGCTTTGCTCGGGCTGTATACTGACTTCGTGCCAAACAAAAGTTCCACCAAGTTGTTTCCCTCCATCTGGTTGTCTGAAAATGCTAACAGGTGACTGAGAGAAGAATGAATACACCTATAGATCTCTTGAAATTCTCCTGTTCCTACTGCCCTTGCAACATTTTGAGATGGATCTGTGAAATCCTCAACCTGTTGGAAATTGTAGTCAACACACATTGAACACAGTGTGAAGCAACAAACCTAAACTTTGTTTAAATGAATGGGTCATGCGACATTACATTTATAGCATTATAATGAGGATCCCATAATTTTGATGTCCACGATCCTTCGTACAGACTTGCACATAGACCTTTCTGCCACAGCTTTTCAGCTGATGCTACCTTCATAGTAGCAAGAAGTAATAAAACTTCAATTCATAGAACAAAGCATCCGAATAGTATGTATGAACATCATGTGTTACCTTGTATAGGAAATTGGCACCTCAAAGCATGTTTTTGAAGTATCAAATTATATGGAGATGAAAAGCACAAACATTACCTTGACTAACAGGGTAAAGAAAAGGTCTGCCACGGATTCTTTGTTTCTTTTTCCAAACTCCAAATAAGTATCTACTCTTTTCATCACAGTTGCAGGATCAGTTCCATCTGTGACGCCAGAGGTAACTTAATTGTCATAATGATATGAACAAAAACCAATAGTTCGAAATCTTTTCTCTTTATCGATTTAAAGCACTTGTGTCAATAAAATAATTTTACTTTGTAAGCCCAAAAAAAAAAAAAAAAAAAAGAAACAAAATGACTAGTGTCTACTTTCACTTCTAATTATGAATTGTTCACAAAACTGAAGCTTCAAAGTCACTAGTTTCTAGCTGTTCCTTCTACCCTCTTGGTTATTTTACTTTTTTTGTTCTTGTGTTTATCCCCTTGGTCAATTTCATGCGTTTATCTCTATTAAATATAGTCACTACCATCACTTTGGTGTAAGATTACAAGGATAGAAATGGGTAAGGCAGTAAAACCTGGAAAAATTGGCTAAATGGGTAAAACCTACAACTCAAGACCCCTCAAAGGCCTGATTTGACACCAAATTGACAGAAAGGACCACATTGGTCAAGAAATATAAAAACCGGAAGCAAATTGGCTAAATTGGAAAGCATACACCAAATTGGTTAAAAGGGCAACACACGGACACAGGGATCAAAAACATTATTTCAAAGTTAATGAAATAAATAAAAACAAAAGATAATTACACGTCATGATAAAGCAAAAACTGACCACTGTGCTTCTCTAGAACTTTTAAAGCCATATACTATAGCCAAATAACAAGGTTGCTGCTGCTTAGCCATTAATTTGTAAGCACCATCCGATTGATTTTCTTGTTATGATATCAACCCAGAAAATAGAAGTTTCCAGCAGTGGAAGTGTCAGAAAGCTTTCTTTGGAAAAAAAAAAAATGAACTATTGCTGAAAATGAACTCTAAGACCTTTACGGAGGCCTTTCAGACCTTTTATCTTCTATTTTCTTTGGATAAGACGTTCAGATTCTCTCACCTTCAAACAAAGTAGATAATGGAGGTAATATTGGCGGATCTCGAGTCTGCAGAGAATTAACGAAGAAATAACTAGAGATGTACTCCAATGGAATATAGCCTAATAAGTGAAAAATTCTACTGGCGTATGACAGAATGTTTAAACAGAAAGGGTAAGAGGTAGGACAGTAAAGAACAATCTCACCAAGCCAATGGAATATAGCCTAATAAGTGAAAAATTCTACTGCAAATTTTAAGTGACTAGCAAAAGATGAAGTCAAAAAGCTTTTACCAGAACAGGTAAAGGGTAAGCAAATTATCCACTAAGTTCTGATGCTTAATTTAACAAATCTGAATAATTTTTTTTGTTGTAGATTATTTAAGTTGTATATTTTACTTTTTCTAAGAAACAAAAGCTGCTTTCACCGTCAGGTAAAGTTATTTTAACAAGAAACAAGAATTCCTTCAATTTTTTTTCCTGATACTCAGAAATCCCTAAACCAGCTTTGTGGAGCCAGGCTCAAAACTGGGCGTTCCTGCCGAACCCTATAATTTTAGGAGGCAGGAAATAGGTACCTTGACCGGTCGCATCCCAGACGACATGGAAAAAAGGCATGGGCCTGACCATTCTCTTTCAACATATAAAATCATTTCCAAAGCAACAGCATTTGTATAACAGAAAGCACAATTACTTCACATTTTACTTATCTAATTCAACCGTTCACATTAACTTTCAACTCTACAGCTAAATCAAATAAAATATCTCACAATCAATTAGAAATAATTAGAAAGCAAAGCTTGACACAATAAGAATATGAGAAATTTAATTTACCTGCAGATGAAAAGCAACCAAAGATATTATGCCAAAAGAGCTCAGAGTTCGATCTTTGGGACAGTTGATATTATGTGCTTTTGCCCAGGCTTTCATCTGAAACAGTGAATAAATATGACATGGGTTCATTTCATGCCTATAGGTCCTGAATATCAATAAAAAGCGCATGACAAAATTTCATTCCAAGGGACTTTTTCAGTTTCATTTTTTTAAAAGCAAAAGAAGAACATATTGACAAAGAAATGAGATTATGAAACAAGGGAAACTCCACTAAAAAGCCTAAGCCCAGAACAAGCAAATCATCAGTCTAAAACATCAGACCTATCCAAGAGAAGCCAACTCATGCACATTAAAGTTACTGGATCACCTATTGATGCTACTCATCCCATGTCAATTTGTTGGTCCAAGTTGTCATTAAGCCTAACCACAAGATGGTGAACTGATTTATTACACTGATGGCTGGTGGAAGAATTATTCCCATATTGGAAGAAACTAATCAGATATCACGGATTTAGTCTTTAGGGAAAAAAGGGAAAAGAAAACCTTGCAGAAATACAATAAAGAAGCATCAGCAGCAGCAGGCAACCGGCAATTTCCAGTTAGTGACAGAGTCTCTATCTCCCTCTCAGTACCTTTTGTGTTCTTCATGGCCTAAACTTTTCTTTTAGACTTTCTTTTCTTATTACTATAATGCAACATTAGCTTGCATGTCATCTAATTAGTAAAAAACCTCCATGTCAATTATGTCTAAGAACCTGATATCAAAAGGAGAAACATAATCAAAAGGCAAACTAAAAATGCATGGACGCAATTAACAAAGCATAGCACAAAAAAAAAAAAAATATATATATATATATATATACGGATCCGTTCGAGAGAGGACGTCCGCACTTTCGCTAAAGTGCGGACGACGGCTCTGCAGCCCAACTCAGGCCACGACGGCGCGGCGCGGCTTGCCGGAGGGAGGCCAGGGGTCGTGCGGAGGGGTCTGCGGTCGCGTGGAGTCGCCGGCGACGGGTTTTGCGGTGCTGCATAGAACCTGCAGTTGCAGGTGAGGTGGCTGCCCAGAAACCGGCAAGCCCGACCTCCTCCGACCTCGAACGGTGCCTAGAAGCCGTCTGGGATGCTTCCGGCCTCCTTCCGGCCCGATTCGCGCCTCCGTCGACGCCTGAGCGGGGCTGCAGCGCCGTCGTCCGCACTTTAGCGAAAGTGCGGACGTCCTCTCTTGATCCGGCCTGTATATATATATATATCGAGTGTTTCTTTGAAAACAAGTAGTAGATATAAATGGGGTTTTAAAACGTGTATAGTGTTAGACTCAACATGTCGTGAACTTAGCAAGATAAATTGAGACTGTCGGGTAAACAGTAAAGGAGAAAGTGCTACTTTTATACAGTTAAACATCAGAAATCAGACATGAGTTATATGTTCTTTACCATAAAACTCAGTTTCTGAAACCTTCCGTCAATTCTAGATATTATGTAGACAATCTGGGATTTTACAATGCCATCCCTGTTCTCAATTGATAAATCACACTCAATTCCGGTTCCACAGTCTATAAGCTTGATTATAGGAACCCTAGCACTCACAATCGTCTGTACACCAGCAACATGCCCTGCCCCTACAACACAAAGATGTACAACTGAGAACAATACAATGACTAATGGAGCACAATGACTTGCATCTGATAGACACACATATCTGCATATTACATATCTATATATATGCGTATTTGTGCGTGCGCGTGCGTGTGAAGCATACATATACAGATGCAGAAACACCGAGATGATCTGGTTAGGACCTAAGTTTGAAGGCTCTGAGGACAACATGTGAGGACCATCCAAATTGTGATCTCATGATTTGAAATGTCTCTTTTGTAGGTCCTATTTAAAATCAACCCTACAAAAAAACTCAACAAACTGGGATCATTTAGTCATCTAATTGTGACTGAATTAGTAAAACTAATAGTGCTTCCCAACACTTAAATGATTAAATGCATTTGGATTCGCCTGATTCTGTGCAAAGAAGAAAATTTAAAGGAAACCTAAAGGATGGACACTCCATGTCATAGGACAATATTACGGGGTAGGCCCCAAAACTATGTTTGAGTTAAGTCCTCAAAATAGGTAGTCGAAACACCTCTCTCTGTGAATAAAATATACATATATAGGGAGAGTTAAGAAGGGAAAATAATCAGAGAGAGGGATTTAGAGTGATGAAGGAAGAGAAACAGTTGTTGTAGAGAGAGATGATACTGTACTTGCAAGTAATCTTCTTAAGTCTTGTGATAAAATAAGTAGACTGACAGCATTTTCCTAAACACGAATCATCGTGATGATAATCAAACTGCTAAACAAGTTCTGGTTAGGCTTATCTTTTTCAGAAATTACCCTTATATGGACAGTTAAAAGAGTTCGGATAATTGAAATACACTGTGGAGTGCACCGGACAACACATCCCATAGCTAAGGGGGCACACACACACGCACATATCTTCAAGATATCTGATTAGAACACTCCCATAACCAAGATTAAAGCACTCATGTTTATTAAGTATAATATCACAATTGCAGAAGACAATTGACAAATCAGGATTACCTGGAACTAATTTATATCTATGCACGTGAGACAGAGAGATTGAGAACCAGCTCACAAAGAAAATAAATAGGATGCAGACTCAGAAGATACTCAGGTATTATTTTTTTCTGTGTTTGTCTGATGTGGGTCTATGTCCATTCAAGGTGGATAGGAGTAAGCAATGTCAAAAGCAAAAGGTTAAAAGGTTGCCAACATATAAGCATAGTAGAGGCTATTACTTTGAAGAGACAAAAACTTTTTAGCAAACTTCCGAAGAGTTTTGATCTTCATATCTCGAGGAAGATCGCCTACACTGTTGCTGAAATTAACAGAGAGATCAAGATCACTTTCATCACTGAACAAATCCATCACAAAAGAGCCATAGACCTCCACAACAGGAGAATTGCCAATATTGCCTGAAAGAAGAAGGTAATAGCACTCAGTATCATATGGTACACAAAGGGAAGTAAAATTAAGAAAGAGTCCATAAAGAATATAAATATAACTAACATGCAGAAATATAATGAAGCATTATGCAAAATGACACTGTATTTGCTCCCGTCCAGTTTCTATCATTAAGAGGATGAATTAGAATTATCCAAAACAATCATCTATGGATGCAAGAAGATTTTTATTTTTTTTCTTTCATTTGAAACAAAGTTTAATTACCAAAAGCAGAAAATACAACTCCATTGAAGTAGCCAGAGAACTGATTTACAACTAACGATGACATTCAGCAATCATAAGAGTGGCCTTCCAAACATAAAGACTGGCCTCAAAAGAGGATGCAAGAGAATTTGAGTGGATCCTTTCTTTAACAAGCATATTTTGCTAAGAGATTAAACAAAGTACAACACAGATGACAAGATGTCCTACGAATCTGTTAGCTATATGTCCTAGTCTACATCTCAAGAAAGCATCAAACAACAAAACAATAAAAATCAAAAGATCTAAACCACAGCAGCATTTCAATTCTAGAGAATATCATGACATGAAAATATTCAGAACTCTGAGGAAAGTAGCGCGCATAGAGCTGCCCAAAATCGAACTCTTTTTCATGAGCTCCTCACCTACACATTCTTAAAGATTCTCTCATTTCTCTCCATCCAAATGACACGGAAATGCAGAATACAGCCATTACGGCTTAACACCAATCCCCTTTTTTCTCCCCCCCAAAAACTTGAATCATTCATTCAATAAACCCAACTCAGATTAGACAAATACCATTTTCCACAGCTAATGCCATGATTGCAATCACATTGTAAAAGAAAATGGTCACACACTTGGAACCATCTTTCCAAATTGCGCACCAATGGGGGAAAGACAAACAACAGATCTTGTACTCTGAGCCATGTCACAGGTATTGACCTTTTTCACCATTTACCGTATCAGGAACTTACAAAAATATAAATAAAATTTTAAAAAATCTATTTTTCATTGGCTATAGATAAAGATTCAACACTGAATTTTCCAGCTAGTAACGTGAGTTTTTCAAGTCATATAAATGCACACAGGACACTTCATTTCACCCAATTTACACCTTATTTGATAGAGCTTCGTTCAAGGTGAACCATATGGTGAAAAAATTGGATTTCAAGAGGCAGCAAATCCTATGATGCAATCAATAATGGACTTTACCTCAAACTGTAAAAAACTAAAAACATACATATTTGTGCTCTTTAAGGATGATAACTTAGTAGTAGCCTAGCACAGAAAGATTAGCTAAGAAAGAAGAAGTTACCATATAATTCTTTGGAGATGGCATTGAAAATACGAATCAAATCTCTTCGATTGCGATAATCAATTGGCTTCGGACGGCGAGCCGCATACACATCATTAAGTAGTTGATCAAGTTTAGGCATACATAGAGGAGAGATCAAATATTTCTGTAATCCTTGTAACTCAAGCTTCTTTGCTTCATTTAGCAGTTCTGGAATATATCAAATTCAAAGTACTGGAATCAGCATCACTAAACTAACAAACATTCATCAAATTGCAGTAATTATCAGAAAAAAAAATGTTGAGTGAAGTTGAATGTTGAGTACTACTACTCACCAGTGCGGCTCAATGCCATCTCTATCTGACTATCTATAGTACTACTAGACTAGTTGGGATTATTATGGATCAAATTCAAGTCTCGCAAATCCCTAAAAATGGAAAAGGAATCAGCAGCTGAGAATGGAATCGTATCAAGGAAAAGTGACGGAGATTGAAGTAAATCAGATTGTAAAATTCGGAAGAGAAGAGGATGTTACTTACCTCTTCTGGGAGGCATAGAGAGAAACAGAGAGCGTCCCTCTCCCGCTTGATTGCTTTTGGGGTTGCTCGACTTTGGGATTTACCTTTTTTGTTTTTGTTTCCTACCAAAACGGGAAGCTCGACTACTTTAAAGATTTACAATTTTACCACGGGTCTAACACTCGTTTTCCTTTTTGGTCTGGATATTTTAGGAAAATTGAGGGTGAAATTTTGAATCTATTCTCTACACCTCCATTTCTAACACAAAATTTTTAAAATATATCAAATCTGAAGAAGAGGTGAACTTAGGGAAAAAAAAAAAACAAGAAGATTAATTTTATTATTTTAACTTCCTTAATTTTACACTAAAAATCGTTAACTTCCTTAACTTTACACTAAAAATCGTTAAGTTGGTGTCTCCCATCAGTTGAGATTTTACGTCATGTTTTCGTTTTTATTTATGTTCTGTACAAACAGTTGCTCGGACTACTCTATTTTTAAATTTTACAGTTTCGTCGGCTACTTTTGTTGAGCTCGTTAATCAAAAATTAGTTTTTAGAAAAATTGAATGAGGGCGAAATTTGGTAATACACACATATATAAATTTTTTAGTAGTTTGAAATTTTAAAATACTCTCATCTAAGTCAAGTATTATTTGACATAGTGTCATTAATTTTCTCTTTATAAGTGAAGCATCGAACTCCAAATAATTGATTTTTGTATATTCTGAGTTGTTGTATTAATTTTAAAAAATATATAAAAAAAACTCTCAACTTAAAGAAGAAAAGAAACGGCACAGCGGGGAACGTTCGTCTTTTACTAAGGCAATAGGTTTGCTAGTTGGTGGGTTTCCCACCTAAGGACGAAAGTTCAAGAATACATAAAAGAGAAAGAGGTGGTGGGTTGTAGATCGAGAAGAGAGAAAGAGAGGTTGCCCGTGACATTTTCAATTAGCTGCTGTAAAAAAATTATAGAAGACTCCACTACACAACTGCCTATTAAAGATTCACTTAAAAATCATGAAACTAGAAAAAGATTCCACTACACAAATGTCTATCTATTTTAGGGAAACGATATTTGAGAGAGAATTGATGTCTGTTCTCATTGATAATAAGGGCCTCTTTATATAGATGATTACAATGCATAGAATCTGAATCGTACAAGGAAAGGTAATCATACAATGAATGGATATCTCTAAGATATTCTCCGAGATTATCTCTAATTAAAACCCTATTACCACTAGGTCAAGTAACCTAGAGTTTGGGCTAGACACAATTCAGATTTACTTAAACACTCCCTATTGTGTCGCCCAAACGCAGTGCTTCTCTCGTTGCCTCGTTAAAAAACCTTGTCAAGTAACAAAAACCCTGTGGGACAAAAATAACCTCGGTCGAAGGGGAAAAAGAGCACAACACACCTTTCACATTTCGAGACCATACATGTAGACATCTCCCCCTGATGTCTGTATCTCCCCCTGATGACTACGGTCATGGGAGTTCGGATAACTTCCGGTCTTCCGCAAACGATGCTACCAACATGTTCCTCGAAAGTGGAATTTAGGCAATGACGTAGTAAGAAAGCCTGCCACACTGTTCAAAACAAGCAGTATTATCCTGTAGGCTCATCTGTGGTAGACTTCAAACCACAATATATTGTTCGAACATGCGTAATTATGGATGCAATCCATATACATTCACGAACCACTTCGTAAAGAGCAATAATCTCTGCATTGTCCGAAGATATAGCGACTATGGTCTCTTTCTGTAGACCTCCAAGATATCACGGTCTTTACTTATGGTGAACACTTAACCAGTTTGGGAATGACCTTTGTGTGGGTCAGAGAGATACCCAATATCAGCAATACCTTCCAAAACACATGTCGTTCTGGGATGGGGATAGAGGACGCAGGCCAGTGTTGGCGGCGTTCCTGGTGTTTGATGGGTCCGAATCCATCATCTCTCTGTAGGGATAGAACAAGCCCATATCAATCGTACATCTCAAGTATCGAATGATATCTTTTACATCAATCTAATGACGTCGCGTTGGCGCAAAGCTATACCTTAGCTAACAAGTTCACTGCAAATGAGATGTCCAGTCTTGTGCATTGAGCTAAGTACAATAATGCGCCTATTGTACTCAAGAAAGGCACTTCTGCCCCTAGCACATATTAGTCATTATCCTTCAGACGAAGAGGATCCTTTTCCGGATCAAGACTACAAACAATCATGGGGGTGCTTGAAAGTTTTGACCTTGTCAAAATACCTAAGCATCTATCAACACGATGCACAAGTTCCAAACCAAGACATAATCGTGTTCACCCAAAATCCTTCATCTCAAACTGGGATTTCAAGTGTTCAGCGGTTTCCCTTAACTCTTTAAGGGCTTCTAATGAAGATCATGTCCAAACATGAACCGCGATAGAATCCGAAACTTGTTATGGAAACACGCGGGGATATCCCTTCCCAATCAAGTAGTCACTTTAGTGAGCGTTTCAACCTCTTTGTAAAATGCACTCTGTGGTCTAGACTTGACTTGGGTAAATGAAGTTCACCATGAACCTTCATCTATATTCTGTATCTAGATCCCCATATAGATACTTAGTAACCACATTCGTAAGCTGCATGTTCAGTTATTCGGAAACTACCAAACTGACAGAGTAGTGGAGTGCAATGACATCCATTACGAGAGAATATGTCTCATCGTAGTAGATTCCAAGGCGTTTTGTGAGAAGCCTTGCACCAAAAGGCAAGATTGCCATCTCTTTTTCTCATTACGATTTCTAACGAAGCCCCATTAGTCAATAGGTTTTATGTTAGGAGGTGTTGGCATCACTGGCTCAAAAACCTTCCTCTTCATTAGAGAATCCAACTTAACATGGATCGTATCTTTCCATTTAGGCCAAATTTCTCTACATTGGCATTCATTCATCAACAGAGCGTGGTTCGATATCATCAGACTCAACAAACTCATGCGTCACTACATCATCAATTATGATAGAGTTTCTATCCCACGTCTCATGTACACTAGTGTAATTTTCATAGAGCTCTATATTCTCAGGAATATGTTCTAACGTTGAGGCGTCCCCCAACGATAACCATAATCCGGAAGATACTCATGAGACGGATTTTGAGTGTCGATGATCCAAGGATTGATTTGTGCCAAAGTATCCTTCGAACCCACGGGCCTCCCATGCATCCTAGCTGGGGCCATGGCCTATAACGCCAGAGTGCCACTCTCTTTGGCGTTTTGGCGTTTTGGCGTTGGTGTCATGCCTACCTCCGTGTAGGGTGGTACTACGTCCTCTCGTAGGGACGTCCTTCCTTGCAGGCATTTTTGCAGCAGATGTGTGATCTCATCACTTTAACAGGGATCGAGATGAGACATAGTGGGGACAGGCTACGACAATTCCTATCGTTCTTGCTGAACATCCGTGTTCTTATCTCCCCCTGACGACGGGAAGACTGTCTCATCAAAGTGACATCCGTAAATAGCGGTAAGGAGATCACTTAACAAGGGCATTAAGTGGCGGATGATTGTTGGAATCTCAAATCCAACGTAATTACCCATTCGTCTGTAAGGACCTATCATAGTGCGTTGTGACGGCGCTATTGGCACATAAATGGCACACTCAAATATGCGTAAGTACGATTGTACCCAGTCACTAGCTATAACGCAAAGGTAGATTGAGTGGCAGTGGGTCGTAGACGAATTAGCATAGCCGCATGCGATATTGCATCACCCCAAGCAGATATAAGGAGATTGGTGCACATTACCAAATCCTGACAACCATCGTAGTTATTTCCGCGAGACCTTGGGTGTGTACATGGGAATATGAAGTCCAACATCAGTCCCATTACAATAAATATCGAAAGTCTTCGATGTAAACTCTCTAGCATAGTCAAATACAATTGACTGAATAGGATGATTCGGGGAGTGAGCCCGTTGTCATATGATATGTGCTAGGAGTGTAGCATAAGCAACATTACAAGTGACAATGGCACAACACGTGACCAGCGTATTTGCGTGTCAACCAACATCATGAGATATTTAAACGTCCGCAAGTTGGTTGAATCAGTCCATAGAATCCCCATGGGTTCTATGTAAGAACAAAATGAGTATTTTCATATCCTTTGCATAGGACGGTCTCAGTCCTAATTTCCTTAAGGAACCGGCTTTGTAAAACGAGCGAGAGGCTTTAGAAGCAACCAATGAGGATTTTGGTTGGGCCTGAGCGTCTGAAACGCTATTTGAAGCAAAGTTGGTGATTGCAACATCACCTGGGGCGTCATCACCATGATGTACGCTATCCATGGCGTCTAGGATAAGGACTATGCTAACCCTAGACTGGTGGTGGATGGCAGCGGCGGCGGTCACACTTAGTCCAGGAATTAATTTTTGATTCATGCTTCGTTTCGCTCGAAAGAAAGGATGTCCATGTGAAATCTTTAGTAGACGGATCATATCATGACTAGGATGACCTATCCTGTCATGACAAAGCCAATATGTGTCTAAATCCAAGAGATCTTCTCTAATAACTTTATTGGATTTAATAGCTCGAATAGTGACATAGAGTCCACTAGAGAGACACATAAACTTTCTCTAAGATGCGCTTTTGTTCGCAATCATTAGAGATATTGCAAAGGAACTCATTTCCGTTCTACATGCGTTTTCGCATGGAATCCATTGGCTATTCATAGGTGCAATGGCCCTAGGAGCGTAGAGAGTTTCTGTGACGGTAATTAAGGTGTCATTTGGCAAGTGGAACTTGGGCTATTCCATGTCCTTGAATTAATATTGATGGCCCAGCCATAGTAGTCACAAAGAAATATGCTTAGATTCAAAATGGAGTCATAATGAAAAGAACTCGAAATTTTATTCATAAGCCAACGAAGTTACATCATTGTCTCTTTGACCGAAGAAAATCTAATCCAAAAATGCTAACTAATGCAAAACAATGGTAGTCGTCTAACTTCTTTCGGTAACTCCAAAATAAATGTGACCAGGTGAGTAGAGAGATGTCGGTGGAGCGAGGCTCGCTTAAGTACTACTGATCTCATAACCTTCCTAGACATCACACTTATTTTGGGTGAGCCTACTTTGAAGAAAGACTAAACCATTGGCATCTACTACAAAAATTTATGGCAATTGCCTATTACATCTCTTGGAAAATAAAAAGACTTAATCAAAATCGCCAGTCTCTGGATCTTGGCCTTTGAAGTCTTCAACCTTTAGAGCAAGATCGCCATCTTCATCTTCTTGCTCCATGTAATTTGCTTCCCTTGCTTCACGATACGTCTTGTACGCGTTAGCAACATTCTGGGGTGCATTACATGCTTTAGCCCAATGTTCGGACGATCCACACCGAAGACAAGCATCATCATGGTCAGGCTCCCTTGATCGAGGTGCGCCTAGGGTGCGTTGGGGACGACTATGATCCTTGGTGGCGCCACCACCATAGCCGGAGGTTCTGCCTCTCTCTCTCTTCACATGTTAACCTCTACGGTTCCGTGCACGCTTATCTTAGCGATTTCCTTCCTCTTTGGGGTGAGAATATGGACCAGAACGTCCAGAATAATCCCTTTCCTTAGGGTTTCGCTCCTGGAGCCCTCCCTTAGGGGCACGACTATAATTAGACTCCAGAATTGGCTTTTCTCCCACAGGTCTAAAGTTATAGTTCTTCACAAGTATGTTGTCGTGCTTTTCAGCTACGTTCATGGCTCCAATAAGCTCATGAAATCTTGTGATGCGTCCAGCATTGACATCAATCCGATAGTTCTTGGCTATCATCAATGCAGAGACGGGGAAGGTAGATAGAGTCTTCTTGATCAACATTGTATCAGTGATTTTCTGCCCATAGAATTCCATCAAAGACTTGATACGAAGTGCTTCCGAATTGTAGTCAAGTACAGATTTGAAATCACAGAAGCGGAGGCTATGTCATCTCACTTCTAAATAAGGAAGCAGGGAGTCACGAACGTTTCCAAAACGCTGCTCGAGTTCTACCCATAGTTTTCTGGGGTCTTCCTCATTGAGGTACTCATTCTAGAGCGCATCATTCATGTGCCTTGTCATAAGAATTATGGCTTTAGCTTCATTGGCCTCTCTCGTAGCTCTATTCACTTCAAAAGCGGCAGCTTGTTGAGGAGTAAGCATGTTCTGACTTGGCTCTTGGATCGTACTCAGGATCCCATCAGCCTTAAGATGCTGGCGCACATCATGGATCCACTTGTGGTATCCTGCGCCTGTTGTCTCTAGTAGAGCGAAGCTCAACTTGTTCAGGTTACTCATCCTGAAAAACAACAAAAGATTAAGGTTAGTTTCGGAGCGAAAAGGCTACCATGAAAACAATAAAAATTTCTGAGCGTAGTCGCTTCCAAGAAATTAGGAAGTTCCGAGTGTAGTCGCTTCCAAGAAATTCGATTCCAAGAAGGGTTGGATTAGATCGAAACAATGATGTTTGTGGTCAATCGTTTTATCTCAACAAACTCTAAGTTTGGAGGACTCTACAAGCTCCAAGCTTGGAGTGAGCACGAACTCCCACAGTTTGGCTTAATTTGGTCTCCCCTATGATGAAGAAAGGGGGGGTAGAAGAAGGGAGGTTGCAAGTCCCTGAAAAAGAAGAGAAATTGAATTTAAAAACTCTAAAAAAAGGGGAACTTTTAGAAAAAAAAATTCCTCGAAATAGGTCGCCGGAAAATTTGGCTGGAAAAAGTCGCCGGAAAACTGTCTGAAGTCGTTGACCGGAGGGTTGACCGAGTTGCTGATGTGGCAGGTCCGCTGACGTGGCTGCTAACTGTCTGATGATGTGGCTGCTGACATGTCACCTTGGTGGGTCTGCGTTAGTGGGCGGCTTGGGCTGCCTCCTCCTCCTTTTTTTTCTTCTTTTGCCGGTTTTTCTGCCTGATGTTCTCGTTGCCGGTTCAGGATCTTTCAGACCGATTTTTGGGCTATTTCTTCCGGTTCTTGAATTTTTGGTCTGAGGGGATTCTGGTGGCAAATTTTGGTAGAAATTGGAGGTCCGGAAGATGGTGAACCGGTAGAATATTTGCTGCGGGGTGTATGGAGCTTCCGGTGTCAGTTCGGTAGGTTTCCGGCCGGTTCTGGTGGTTCTGCCGCCGGTTCTGGATTCGGGGTCGAGGGCTTCAAGTTATGTGGCGGAGGCAGAAAAGGGTTCAAGGTTTTGTATTCGGATTTAAGGTTTTAGCTTCTTGAATCAGGGTTTGGCTATTTGTTTCAAGGTTAGGGCTTTGTGCTGATAACGTGTATTAGGGAAACGATATTTGAGAAAGAATTGTTGTGTGTTCTCATTGATAATAGGGGTCTCTTTATATAGAGGATTACAATGCATAGAATATGAATCGTACAAGGAAAGGTAATCATACAATGAATGGATATCTCTAAGATATTCTCTGAGATTATCTATAATTAAAGGGAGAATTTTTCGAACAGTACCTGAACTAAAGGTCACTGTGAATTAACGTTCCTCACTTTATACTAATTACACTTTGGTACCTGGACTATAAATCCCAACCCACTTTTGGTACACGCCGTCAATAACACCATTAACCTTATGTCATTTTTCATTTTTCAAAGGATATTTTGGTAGTTTCACTCTCTCTCTCTCTCTCTCTCTCTCTCTCTCTCTCTCTCTCTCTCTCTCTCTCTCTCTCTCTCTCTCTCTCTCTCTCTCTCTCTCTCTCTCTCTCTCTCTCTCTCTCTCTCTCTCTCTATGCAACCAGCAATTGGGAAAACAAATCTCCAGAAAATACCATAAATCAAATGCTGCAATGTTCTTCATGTTCAACCAAGCCAAAGAACTTGAGCTGAACAAAGAACCCAGAAATACAAATGTGGATTTGCTATATTTCTCACCTACCAACCTACCAATCACAGAATACACTATCAATTCAAAAACACCATAACACATTCACCAAAACACAAACCACTCTTCCAAAACTAAAACCCAGTAAGAAAAACAAAATTCACATTCTGCAAAGATTAAACTAAAACCATTCAAACCCAAAATGCCAAACAACTTCATACCACTCTGAGCTCCAAAACCCAGAAATTTAAGCAACAAAGGTTGCATTTGATATTTGATTCAGGTTGCAGATTGTACATGGCAACAGTCAAGATCGGCCAAACGGTGATGTTTCCTCTCGTTCTCTGATCATAGTTTCAGAGATCGCCTCTTCCCAGCTGGCTGTGAAGAATCATCATCCCACTTACTCGCTCGGTTCAATTGTCAGATTGGTATTTTTTTCTGATCCTGGAGGATTTGTATGGTTTCTTTGTGTTTGGTGCTGCAGAGAAAAGAGGGCAAATGTCGTTCCAGTTAAGATAGTGCTATCTCTTGTCGGTTTCTCCCAATCCCAAGTTGTATTTAGGCATAAAGTAGAGTGGTACTTGCAAGTTTTCTAGAGGCCCAGTTTGGCGTTTTGGTTTCTTTTTGTGGTTGGAGTAGTTGTGGTAGAGGTAGAGGAGCTTTCTAGGTTTGGAGTGAGTTTTGTTGTTTTTGTGAGGTGATAAGTGGAAAATGGCTATAACCTGCAAGGATGGTAAATGAGTAATGGATAATGGCAAAGTATGTGAGGTACACACCTAAGCAGGTTGAAGCCCTTGAGAGGCTTTATCATGAATGGCCCAAACCCAGTTCGATTCGTCCACCACGCCATCATCCACTCCCTCTCTCTTTCTTCCGATTCCGATTCCGATTCCAATTCCAAGTCCTCCACCATGTTCCTTGAGTCCACCGCCCGCTGCGTCTGTGCCAGTCACGTCCACTTCACCCTCACCACCCTCCGCAAGCCCTTTCTGTTACTGCTCCAATTTGGATTTCTTCACCTTCTCATCTTCGATCCATAGTTTCCCGACCCAGAAAACCAACCTCAAGATTTTTTTTTTTTTTTTTTTTTTTTTAAAAAAAAGAAGAGTTTCTAAAGGTGGATCTACAGTCAAGATTGCACCACAAATTTTCTTTCTCTTTTTATTAAAGAAAAATTAATTTTTGTAAAGGTGGATAGTCAAATGACAACTTTACCCTTGAAAATATGCCAGGTAGCATGCCAACTAACGGAGTTATTGACGGCGTGTACCAAAAGTGGGTCGGGATTTATAGTCCAGGTACCAAAGTGTAATTAGTGTAAAGTGAGGAACGTTAATTCACAGTGACCTTTAGTTCAAGTACTGTTCGAAAAATTCTCCCATAATTAAAACCCTATTACCACTAAGTACAGTAACCTAGAGTTTGGGATAGACACAATTCGGATTTACTTAAACACTATCTTCTTTTTTATTTATTTATTTTTTATTTTCACATATTAAATTTAAAGATGATCAAAGGATTTCACTCCTACCCCCATGGTGACTAGAACCCATGACATGGATCTTAGGTAGTGGGTGCTCTAACCACTGAGCTAATTCCACTTCGTCACAAAATGTCTATCTTCACTTTGAAGAATCTGTAACTTTTTTGTATGTCATTTTGTGAGTATCTTCATATTATATCATAATAATTTTCTACTTTCATTTTTTTGCATGCCTCTAAAAGGGATTCAGTTAGCACATAAAACTAACATACCATTTTCTACCTTAGGGATGGAACCTCAAGTTGGTATGGAGATATTTCATTCACTCAACTACTTCAAGTTAGTAATAAATATAAAATAATTCCTGTATTGTTTAAATGTAATTGGATAATTTTATATTAATTTATCTTAATAATAATTGGATTGGCATTTTGTAGGAATCGTTAACACAATTCAGTGCATTTTTGCAAGAAAAAGAACACACAACACAATTGGGAGATTGAGCTAAAGATCATTCTACATGTCGCGCTAGATTTTGTTGAAATTGCTGATGTGAAAATTAAAGATGAGGAGTACTGTGCTATTTGCGGATTTTGCTGAACATTGATATATTGGACAAATAAAGATTGTTCGTGTTAATATTTTACTATTGTTTTTGTTAAAGATGAGATTTTGTAACTTATGACAAAATTCGGATGTTCCTCATACTTTCCGTGTTTCGTCCAACCCTGCCTACTCCAAACTGTGTATATAAATATACTGTGCAAATGTCAACAAGTCTAAGATGGCTGACACCATTACCGACTGGTGTGATTGAAAATGCATTCCTGTCCTTCGCCGTGCTAGCTTGAGTTCGAAATGGCAACCAGCATACTTGAAAAAAAAAAAAAAAAATTGTAAGACAAAATGGATGGCACGGACACTCAAAATCACATATGACAATTGCTTCATGATCAGGGGGTCCTGTATGCAAAACCAGATTCATCACTTGAACGTCTTTTGACCATACTAGCTCTTTGCACTAAGCGGACCAGCGCTTGACTTCAGACATGGGAGGCCAAAATTCAGGTTCCGGCTACATAAAGAGTAAAACATAAAGTATGAGAAATCTGATTCACAAAGTTGCTACTTGTCACAAATAAAACTTCAACACATGAATATATAATGTAGTTACTTCATGAAATGGAAAAGTAAGAGAGAAATTGGAGTTCAGTGAGATCAACCAAATTCTAAGTTACATTATGAGAACAAGATCATTGCCCTTATTGACATACTGAATGTTCACCATCCCTCCATAAGACCTTATTTTCTCTTTCCCCGTTGAAAAGAAGAGAAGACAGAAAGAAGTGATTCTCGGCCCTATCTGGCACAAAGGTTTTCCATACCAGGTTCAAGTCCCATAATCAGGACAACAACCATTTGAAGTATTTCTAATGAGCAATCATTTCATCTTATATCATTAGTAGCCAATATTAAGCTGCAAAGGCACAGGCGAGCAAATTACTAGTTGATTGCTCTCCTTCATCTATACTACACTCTTAACAGATATTGGTAGTAGCACTAAGCACTAACATCAAAGTTACCTGAACACAAAGGGCAATGATGTCAGCGAAGCGTAAAAGAGATTTTGCCGGGTACATGCCATCTAGGGAAGGATCAACCATTTTTGCTAGAGCATCTATAGCATGGAGTTGGGGAGTAGCCCATCTTACAAGTGATTGTTCTGACCTTGCCCTTGAACTAAACAACACAAGAATTTAAAGAAAATGATTAAAAATAACTTCACAGGAAAAGAAAACATGAAACTGACAATTCAGTAATGCGGGATAGATATACCTGTCTAGTGGCTTGCGACCAGTCAACAGCTCTAGCATCACCACCCCAAAGCTGTAGACATCACTTTTTACAGTGTGTACTCCGGACAAGGCAAACTCAGGAGCACTATAACCAAATGAGCCTACCATCTGAGTTGAAACCTGGGAAGCATAAAGTGAATTGAATTATTCATTCCAGTATACAGAAAAAGAATGAAGGATTTAAAAAGTGCTGGGAAATCCACTAGAACATTTAGATCCCTTAATTTACCTGTCGCTCTGTGTTTAGCGTTAGAGCAGCTAAACCACAGTCAGATAGATGGGCATTGAGCTCTTCATCAAGTAAAATATGTGCTGACTTGAAGTTTCTATGTACAACTGAAGATAAGCACACCTCATGCAAGTACCTGGCAGAAGAATCTTTAACTCAGGAAATGTTTGGGGGCAACAAATACTGAGAGAGAGAGAGAGAGAGAGAGAGAGAGTCCATCTACATACTCTAAAGCTCGAGCAGTGCCAAGTGCTACCCTAATACGGGCATTCCATGTCAGTGTGTTACAAGTATGTCATGCAAGCTCCCATTTCCTGTATACTCATAGACTAGAAGACGCTGTCCATGTTCTGCACAATATCTAACCAGTGTCACGATGTTTGGATGCCTCAAGCGTGACATATTTGAAACAGCTTCAAGAAAGTTATCCTCCTCTTCAAGAGATAGTGCTGCATTGTCGATTTTCTTAATGGCCATCATCTGCATTAGAGAAGGAAAGAAAGAATTTGTTCATGTACCACTAGTATTACAATTGGTATTGCAGGAGAAGTGAACCTCAGATACAAGTAAGCGCCCCTAGTGCCAGAATATTGTTGACCTCATTTAGCAACTGAAGCTAGACACTAGTAAGAGATTGTGGACTTAACTCCATCTATCAGTCTGAAAGACCAAAGTCTAAGGATGGTAGATAATGTATTAAACAGACTACAATTTAACTTTTTACTTACGCTGACAATTTACATTACAAATGTCCTTTTAAAATCAGCACAAACTCATCATAGAATGACGCTTCACACAGCAAGAAAGACAACAAATAAGTACAACACGATACGTACATCAATTTGAATGTCTCAGAGTGTAGGGAGACAGAACTGGATGCAGGATTTATGCACCTCAGTTCCCAGTGTAACTAAAGTAATGACAGCCACCATTCTCTTACTCTGGAATATTTTAATACATTCTAATCTAAACATAAGCATATAATATTGATATAAAGAAGAAGAAAAAAGTTACCTTTCCATTGGCGAACTCAGCTCGGTAAACACGATCAATGGAACTTTCACCAACAAGAAATTCTTGATTAAAGCCATTTGTTGCTGTTTGGAGAGTGGCAACAGTATAAGGAGTAGCAGTGATAGGTGATTTTATTCTTTTTATTGTTCCATTTTTTCCATGTAACCCATCAACCACCAATATCTCTGCCGGTGGGGGCTTGAGATCAGTTACAGCAGATGCACTTTTTACCCTCTGCTCTTGCATCTCAGTATTTACTGCAAGATAGAAAAGGGTGCTCAGCATGCATACAATTAGGACGCTAATGGAAGAGCATTCAGCTCCAAAGTGTTGATGAGAAAATTTAAAGCATTTTAAAAGTTTTACTCTTGCATACTTGCACTCAAAATAAATCTATTCCAAAGAAACCACATTGGCCCAAAAATAACAAAATAGAAAAGAAGAACAAAGGAGAGAAATCAGATGCCTACTTAGGAGTAATTCCAAATCAAATTTCCTTCAAATTAAAGAGCAATTTGGAAAGAAAAAAGAGGAAAGAGATTCTACCATTATTTGTGCCAACAGAGAGACCTCCCTTCGAAGGTCTTGCAACACTGCCTTCCCTTTTATTTTTGCGAATGCAAAAGAAAAGAGCTAGTAGGAGAATGAGAGCAACAAAAACAGAACCCGCAACGATTCCCACCAAAGTTCCAACTGTCAATCCTTTCTTCGATTCAGATGATTTTCCATCAGTTCTCTGTGGACGTGTACCAGGTCCAGAATGATTGCGACTGGGTCTTCCTGGGGGAAGCGGATTATATGGTGGCGGAAGAGGAGCAGGACCATTGTCAAAGGATTTTCCATCATATCTATATCAACTTTAAGAGCTACATTACATATGCAGAAAATGTTGATCACAAAATACAAATTTGCATTAAACAAGAAGGACCTTACATAAAAGTATGAACCGAGCTAAGCTCCCGGGGTATCCATCCGCTGAAATGGTTGTTGGCGACATTTCTGTTCAAAATGCAAAACAAGAACATAAGACCACAATAGGTAGTAGAATATTAAATGCAAAATAAAGGAGGGGGAACACCCTTACAAGTAGTCAAAGGCAACCCCATAAGAGCATTAAGAGAACCCGTCAATTGATTGTTCTGCACATAGCTGTCACAAATTGAGATGTCATTACAAGTGAATGCAAATGGCATAACAATCAACAACCAGAAATTTCAAAAGGCATTAGCAGTTCAAAAAACTCACAGGGTGGAAAGATTGGACAATGAACTGAAGGAAGCAGGGATATCACCAGAGAAGTTGTTCAGAGATAGATCCCTACATGGTAAAATATGGTGGCCATTAGGAACTTATGTATAGGTGAAGATACAATGGAGTTATATGTGTGCATCAACAAAAATGGGTGCAAGTAGAAGCCCCAAAACTTCAAATGACACAACAAAAACATGACTTTATGTGATGAACATTAACAGTATAATGCAGATAAAAAATTCACGATATTAGACTAGCAGAATACTTGTGACAAAGAAGTGGCAAAGTAAGATATCTTACAAGGTTGCAAGGCTACCAAGAGTAGCAAAAATATCTCCGATTGACTGGGATAGTGAATTATGGCTAACATTCCTAAAACCAACCAAGAATTTTTGAAATATATCAGAAAACTATAATCTTGTAACTGAATTGCATAATGTGTTAGCACAACTTCATAAAGTTCAAACAGGTAACTCACAAATAATTGAGAGAAACCGTGGTGGAAATGGAATATGGAAAATTCCCACTGAAGTTGTTCCTTGCAAGATTTCTGCACATACGTAAAAGAGAAAAAAAAATATAACATTTTGAGTATCTTAGTTTACATTCAAAATAACTTCTACAAATAAGAGAGTGAAGAAATTTCCTGTTATGTAGAACAAGATAAATCACAATCCACATTAAACCGATCATAATCAGATGAGTACAGAATGAATAGTCCATCAACTTTCACAAAATGGGCTTAGTAAACATGAATTCATCCATCTTCAGGACAGCTTCTAGCAAAATTCTAACATTTTCCTTGCAAATTACATGGAGGTTTCCTGTAGTTAAAGCCAATTTGTCCATCAGTCGCAATTTCAATCTTGTCAATCGTATCCATCTGATGTAGTCAATTAGTAAATGCAATCAAGGCAAAGTGAAGACCACATTTTGGGTTACTTCAATCATTTAAGCAGGCGACAACTATGATAAATTTCGAGGCCTTTACACAAACTGAAGAAGCCGTACAACTATTAACTAACTATAGTTACCAGACTGACAAAATTAAAGCTACGGAAACCAAAGTGAAAATCGACACAAGCTATAGGTGCTAAGATTGTAATTTAGCACTTTTTGTGACAGCAGATGAGAAAACATAAAGATTAACATGAAAAGCCCATGAAGAAGATGAAGTAGTCCAATAGCTATTGTTTCGTTACAAACTGTACCCAAAAAAAAAGAAAAAAAAAAAAAGAAGATAAATCTTTGCATCTCACAAGGTTCAGCAGCAAATGACAGAAAGAAAAAATATGCCAAATATTTTCCCTTCTATAAACAAGCTTTTGAGATACCACTCCCCAACCAACAACCTTAGCCTATTAAGAGAAAGGCCAGGTTTAGTAGCATCCGTTTAAGCTTAAGATGTTGGACAATCTCCTTTACTAATCAAATGCAGATCTCATTTACAATGAGATTTGTTATTCAGTCAAAAGACTAAACTCGCTAAGACCAAAAACTGCCTTACATATGCATGCATACAAATATAAACATTACCATCCTCAAACCGCCCAAGTCGGTTGAACTGAGCAAGTCGATCTAATTTGCAACTTCCAGTAGATGTTGACACACAGAGAAAGCAATGTCATAGATCCTACTCGGTAAAGTTTATATTGAAGACCCACAATGTTTATAGACCCTATTCAACCAAGCCAATGATTTCAATTTTAGCTTTCAATTGCTTTCCTTCATTTTCTATATGGTTAATTCACTTTTACTTAAGGCCATCTCACTGACAAGCAAGAATTGAGGCAAAGAAATCTGGAATCTGAACTTATAACTGATATACATGAGAACACCAATGCACACAAACATTAAGAAATCAGGAAAGAAATGAGTGGAACAAATAAATTTTTAGTAAATATCAAACTATATATATATATATATATATATATATATATATATATATATATAATAATAATAATAATAATAATAATAATAATAATAATAATAATTATATATGTTGTTCAAGATAGATGGTCAGAATGAGAAGAATCACATCCTTAAGTTGTGTACTGTAACTTTAGACAATCTCCTAGTCATGGAACAAAATTCTTTGTATTGGCCAGCCTGTTAGACTATTTATTTATATTATGCAGATAAATGATGAGCATGGGAGTAAAGCTGAATGCAAATAAATATTAGGAAATTAGAGAAAATCTAGTAATTGATAAACAAAACTTACAGATGGTTAGATCAGAAATGCACCAGTCAGGTATGATGTGTTGGTCCATGTATAATCTGGTTTACGCAGCTGCCTGGTAAAGTATCGACGGCGGTGGGTCCCGAGCAATCGGGTCTGGATCTCCAAGGTGGATTTGGAGTCGACAGCAGTATTACTAATAACGTCATATTCAAATGTTATGAGAAGAAGACTCCCCATGTTTCGACATTGAACCTTCCCTGTTGATGGGAAGAAGAATTTGTGCAAAACAAGGCATACTTTTTGAGCTCCGAGATGGACAAATTGAAAATCGGTAGAGAAGGTGTCATCATACTCATCCTCTCGAAATTCATAACACAATTCTGGCAGCTGAAGAGGAGGTTTGTTGATAGGATGGAAAGAATCACAGTTGTTTGGCATGACAAAGGTGGATACAAGGAGAGGTGCATTGTCAGGATGATAGTGAAACATTATGTTGAAAGCACCAAGATTGGGATGATGGTGGCGGACGAAGAAATGCCCATGGTCAAGAAAGGGAAGGCTGTTTCCCAGACAAGAAGGTGACTCTATCCATCCATTTCCAGGCTTGGTGTCATCAAAGCAAAACACTCCAGGCTGCTGCCACACCCAACCTAAGATTTTATTGCTCCCCTCCAAAAAAGACGCAGTGAAGTCCTCCGACTCTTGGCCGCGGATAAAGGGAGGCGCTTCCAGAGACCGCCACTTGAGGTCGTTTTCGGGGTCCAATACCTGAAAAGGCTGAGAGGGAGGAGTCATGCTAAAGGGGTTGTTCTCGATGCAATAGAGTTTGCGGTTCAGCTCCCCCAACAGCACGGCTTGTTTACCAGTTGAGAAGCTCTTGATTTTGGTTTTCGTTGGGGAGGAAACCTGGAATTTCCCCTGGGTCGTGTCAAACCAATAAATATCTCTACGGCCAATAGCAGGACCCATAACGTCTGGCGGGGGCCGTCTACGGCCGCCGGCGACAAGAATTTGGGAGCCGAAGCGACTGCAATTGGAATACCATAAATTAACCTTGGACCTCTTATAAGCTGCTTCGCGCAACTCCACGGCAATATCATCATCATTACTATTAACCTGGCTCAATTTGATGGGGCGAATAACTTGATTCAGGTATTCAACAGCACCGCATTGACTCGACTCAAAGAAACATAAGTATACAGTCTTCTCCCATGTATCTGCTGCCCTTGCTAAACTACTGGATCTTCTCATAAACTGCGAAAGGCTGCTGCTGCTACTGCTGCTAATTTTCTTGATCATCATCAATTTCTGCTTCGGATCCTTCCTTGCACTCGCTAATTCTAACCCTAATCTTGCTGCGGCTGTCCTCAGTCCCATAGCTGCAAACGCCTAATTTTTAGGGCTTTTTCTTTTTTTGTTCTTTCTGAACACCAAGGCTTTTCCATCTTTTAATAATTGGGTTAATGCTCATACACCCCAAATCCTCGAGAATACTTCTCATACACCCCAGTGTCTTATTTTTCTTCCTCTTTACACAACTTTTTCTTCTTTCCATTCCTACCTACCCATCTTAGCAGAATCTCTACCAATAGTACCCTTTCGTGATTGTCCTTGTCAGTTTGGTTTCTTTGCTGTCTATTTTCTTTCTTTGTTTAAAGTTTTGATGAAACGTGGTGGGTCCATCAGAGTTTATTCATTTACATATATATATAGAAGAATATAGAGAAAGTCTTAGTAGAGAGACCTATAGACTTCAAACCAGAATTTATAAATTAGAAGAAGATATTGATAATCTTTTATATATTCTGGAAGAGGAACAAAAACCTCTTGATTATTTGAGCATTGGTTAGATCCGCAAATCACTGGTATCAGAGCTTGTAAAGAGCTCAGCATGAGAATCCCCTATGGGGACAATGTCTGATTTAATAATAGAGAGACTGAATTCTCTATTAAAATCTTCTGATGAAAAATATCAGATCCTGCAGAAAGAAATATCTAGATGTCAAGCTCATCTAGACAAAATTCCTGTTATAATCCACCAATTAGAAAAATTAGAAAACAAACTGGATTATATCAAAGAACTTCCAAAAACGGAAGAAGAAAAGCTAACAAGTGTTAGTAGAAAAATCAATGAACAGCAAAAAACGCTGGATTCGATGAAAAATATACTGAAGGACAAGAAAGTGCCTACAGTAAAAAAGAAGACTAATGGATTCAAACCATTAGAAATACCAGAGAATCCTGTACCAAACTTGATTTTTCTTGATCCTTCAACTAGTTCTACTAGTATTCGGTATGAAAAGCCGGAAGAAACTCGAGATGTCAATATGATGAGCATCTTTGGAAAAAAGAAAGGAGTACAACTCCTAAATGCTGAAGAATTTGAATATAATGAAATCGAGCATGAGGTAAAAAATGCCTCAATTCCAAAGCTAGATTTCAAACAAATTTACAAAAGGGGAACGTTTGACCTTATGGATAGCCATCATTTCAAATTACTTGAATTTACAACCCCCTCTACAACAGGAGAAACAGATCTACTATTGATCACTCCTGCTGAAGTTGCCAGAGCCAGATCAAAAAATTATCAATTTATGCATATTGGAGCAGTCCAAGTTGGCATAAAACTTCTAGCTCGCGAAGGCATAAACTGTTCAGTTCTATGTGTCTTACAAGACAATAGACTAACAGATTTTCAAGCTAGTCTGTTGGGAACCCTTGAAGCATCTCTGTGCAATCAAGTGGCATATTTCAACTGCTTCCCAAATTTCTCTACCAGCTTGAAGGATGCAGCTCACTGTCTCCGACTGAGAGTCAAGACAGACGGCATATCTATGAAAAATGATATGCAAGAATTGGCAATAGTATACCGAATATACTATAAATTAATGAGTACTACAGTAGAGCCAAAGACAAGGATATCAAACATCCCTGGTCTTACTACTGGATTCCTCACCAGTCAGAAGAACCATTCACAACAGATCCACAAGGTTACTTGGAATGAAGTAACTTTTCCTATTGAATGGAAATTATCTGGTCCGAAGCTACCAGCAGAAAGTGCAAAAGCAAAAATTTATGAAAGTAGAAAGACTGGAGAAATCAGTCTAAATTTTGAAAATCATAGAAAAAGTGATGTCTGTCCTGAGAATATCAGGATAAACAAGAATCTTCTCAGAAGAAGCTACAGCACTAGAGAAGCTAGTGTTAGTGGTACAAAAAGCTCTGAAGAACCCTCAGAGTCCATCACTGAAGAAGAATTAGAAGCTGATCTAAACAGACCAGTTAATATGCTTAGAGCACAAAAGCTCTATGATCTCTATGAAGAAGCAGAATTCTGCGAAAATCCTGAACGATTAGAAAAACTAATCGAAGAAATGAAAAAGTTCAAACCAGGAAAGGAGAGAAAACTCTTACCATACCAAGATGTTGAAATGGAGGAAGGAGATAGCTCCAATTCCAAAACAATCATCATTAGAGAAAAGGGAAAAATAAAACTCCCTATACAGAAAGCCCCTACGGGCAGAAATGGAGAAAGAAATTCTCAAAGATTTGTCCCAGAGGACAAGATACCCAGAGTACCAATTTCCAACTATGGTATCTGGCTCGATTTAGATAAAGCTCTAGACAAGAGAAAAACTCTTGACCAATGGGTAGACAGCCTGATGATGGCATCTGCTCTAACCCTTGGAAAATTTGAAGCTCCTGATCTTCAGATGTACTTTGAAACTACTCTCACTGGAGTAGCTAAGAAGTATTACTACTCTTTCAAAGAAACAGCCAGAGGAAAAGAATGGCTGGAAGATATCAAAAATTCAAAATCTTCTTATGATTTTGCAGCACCTCTGTATGATCAGATCTGTGGAGATCTTGCAAATATGAGTGAAAAGGCTAGAGAAACAGCCAAATCAAATATCTATGCTCTCAAAATCTGTGACATGAGATATTTTGAAGAATATTAAATGAATTTCAAGAATATTACTGTACGATTGGTGAACTAGAAAATACTGATCTAGTCAACCTGTTGCACAGAAAACTCCCTGAACCATGGAGAACAGCTGTGCGAGAAACCATAGCAGAAAAACCAATTGAAAGATTTTCAGTTGGAGGAATTGCCGACAGAATCCGGCAACTATTAAAAGAGCAATGCAAAGCCAATCTTAGAGCAAAGATGGCCAAGAAACAACTCAAAGGAGTTGAAAATTTCTGTTATGGAATTCTGGATATACCAACCAACTGGGGATGTCATGAATCCAAGTTCCACAGAAAGAAGAAAGAAAAATATTACTCTAAAAAATTCAAAAAAAGTAATCAAAGAAAAAATTGGAAATTCAAGAAAAGTTCCAATTACAAGAAACAACAGGATGAAGATCCAAAAAAGAAATTCTTCAAGAAAAAGAAGAATACTCATCAACATAAACAACCAAGCAAGAAAACTTGCAGATGTTGGTTATGTAAAGCTGAAGGGCACTATGCCAATGAATGCCCGGAAAAGGGTAAAAGATCTTCTACTAAAGCTCTCTTTGAATAATATGAGCATATAGTAGAATCAGCAAATATGAAAGGCTACGAAATAGCCTATTCCGATGATGAAGAAGACGACAGGTCAGTCTACTCTGCCTGGTCCGAAGAAGAGGATTCATCTGAGTCTGAGACAGATTCTGAAGTAGAGTACTTAGAATCCAGACAAATGAATGTTTTGAAAATCAAAAATTGGGAAGAAAGTAAGACAGAATCCTTAATGTCTTCTTATCAGGTGAATCCTGGTACATTCGTTTGTGACTACTGCTTTTGTCACGAAAAGGATGGTCTCCCTATGTTTTGTGAAGAATCAAAAAAGACTTATCACAAAGAATGCTTCATAGCTGAAGCAAGAAGAAAAACCAAGAATGGCCTTGTCAGCCAATTGGTTGAACAAGAATATGAAGAATATTTCTCTGAACAAAAAGAGAAAGAAGTAGAAACTCTGTTCCAAGAAATCATGGAACCTTCTTCCTCAAAAAAGGAAGAAATCATCGATGAAGAAAAAACCGATGAAAACTTTGAACTGGTTGAACCACCAGAAATTGTTCCAGAAGAATGTAAACCATTCATTCCAAAGGAACAAGCTCAGGAAAATGAGCTTCAACAATCGAAGGTCGTCTCTACTAGTAGATACAGCAACTACATAGAGATTGGACTAAAATTCCCTGATCATAAAAAATATCATCTACATGCCTTTGTAGACAATGGATCGGGATTTACTGTTGCAAAGAGATTTGCAATTCCAGCAGAACTCTGGAAAGAAGATAAGAAAAGAACAGCTACAGGTGTTACTTTTGATGGAAGCCATCTCACCATGAATAAAGTAGCAAAAAATGTTCATATCACCATTGGTGGAGGAACATTTATCATCCATAATGTCTGGCAATCTGAAGGCCAAGGCTCAGATTTCTTGTTGGGAAATGATTTTATTCTTCAACAGAGATTTATTCAGGATGAAGAAGCAATAGGCTTCAGAAAATGAGAACGGGTGTTCTGGGCTGATAGGCTTATTCAGGCCAAAAGTATTGTAGGTTCAAACTTTACTACCCAATATCAGAGATCGCAACAGAATAATGGTGATCTTACCCCCTACAAACCCAAATTTGAACCCATACTCCAAATCAAACAACAAGAAGAATTACTTGTTGAAGAATCTTCTGAAGAAGAAGAAGCGGAAACTAGTGAAGAAGAAGAAGCTAGTTTCATTCATGAGCATAACCTCAAGCACTTTCAGAATAAGCTTGAATCTCAGAAAATTCCCACTCTTGAAAAAATCAAGAAACTGCTCGAGCAAAACATCGATGTAGACCCTCAGAAGTTTTGGCAAAAAGACCCAGTGGTCTGTGAATTAAGATTACATGATATGAATGCCATCTGTCATGTCAAAGCCATTCCTCAATACAAAGAGGAAGACCAAAAAGAATTCAGAAAAGATATTGAAGATCTCATGAACAAGAGATTAATTCAACCTTCCACTAGCCCTCATCATGCTCCAGCATTCTACGTGAGAAATCATGCAGAAAATCTAAGAGGAAAAGCTAGAATGGTGATTGACTACAGAGATGTCAACAAAAAGACTGTCAAAGACGGTTATCAAATTGCTCAAGTAAGAGTATTAATCAACCAGCTCAGAGGAGCCAAGGTCTTTTCGAAATTCGATGCAAAGTCAGGTTTCTGGCAGGTCAAAATGCACCCTGAGAGTGTACCTCTCACTGCATTTGGAACACCACAAGGACATTACGAATGGTTAGTAATGTCTTTTGGTCTAAAGCAAACTCCCTCAATATTCCAGAGAAAGATGGACAACATTTTTAAACACATTGCGGAGTTTTGCGTCGTCTACATAGATGACATTCTGGTCTTCTCCAAAAACAGAGAAGAACATATGAAACACCTCCATGAGGTTGTAAGGCTGATAGTTCAACATGGAATTATCCTAGGTGAAAAGAAAATCTTCTTTATCCTTGATGAAGTCGATTTCCTAGGAATAAATATCAAAAATGGAGTGATAAAACTCCAACCTCATATCCTTGAGAAGATCTGGAAGTTTCCAGATAGGATTCCTGATGCTAAGAGTCTAGAGAGATTCCTTGGTGTCATTAATTATGGGAGAGATTTTATCCCTAAAATATCGGGGTTAACAGCAATATTATCTCCTAAAACAAGTTCTAAAAGAAAATGGAACTTCACAGAAGACGATGAGAAAATAGTGAAGCAGATAAAAAATCTCTGCAAAAACCTCCCTCCTTTTCAACAACCAGAAGAGAATGATGAAATTATCCTCCAAACAGATGCGAGTGATAACTACTGGTCCGGTGTTGTTCTGGCAAAAACGCCTGGAACTAACATTGAAAAGATCTGTAAATTCTGTAGTGGCAAGTTCAGCCCAGCAGAACTAAATTATCCCACAGGGGAAAAAGAAATTTTGGCTGTTAAGAAAACAATTTTAAATTCTCTAGCTTTCCTTGGAAAACCCTTTACTGTCCGCACCGATTGTGCCAGAGTAAAGAATTTCAAAAATTTCAAACTTGATAAAGCTGCTGATAGAGGAAGACTAGCTAACTGGCAATTATTCCTTAACCAATATGATTATATTGTTGAATTAATTGCAGGAAACAAGAACTATCTTCCAGACGCCTTAACAATAGAATTAGCCATGTTCAGCAAAAGAAATGATGACGACGACGAAGGTCGCAATCCCAGAAGCAGAAGAGCTGGGAAAGAACATGAAACCAATGAGGATCCCAAAGAAAAAATCCTCAAGAGATTCCTTCTAAGTCCAAAAGGCTTAGCCACAACTGATCAATCCCAGGGTAAAGGATTGATTAGCCCGTCTCAAACGGCAGACGGTAAAGGCTCATCAAGACCGTTGATGGCTGTTGCTTTGCCAAAAAGCAAACCTACTCCAACTGGAGTAATAAATGTTTTCAATTATGAACTTTGAACTTTCGATACTCCTGTGTTCAGAACAGGCAGGAGATTAGCTTACCACCAGAAGGCAATTCTGGATAATCTTTTATTTGCCTTTCAGGAAAGAAGCAGTGGTCTAATGTTTCCAGCCCTATTTGCATTAGCTGAAGAACTATATGAGAATGCAAGACCACAGTTTGAAGAATTACAGCAGAGTGCTGTCAAGAAAGAAAAAATTCACTTCCTAGAAGATCCTGAAAGTGCTAGGGTCCCTATCATAGCACTCAAAGAATCAGACTGGCATGAATTCCACTGTCTAATAGGAAGTCATAATTCTGAAGATCGTATTCCTCCAACCCTATTCATCATAGCAGGACCTTATGTTGGAAGATACCTGGTAAATGTTCAGAGTGAATATCCACAAGAACACAAGCTTTGGCTTGTTGAAAATGGTTTTGTCCATAACCTGTGGACTAAGACCAATGATGATCTCAAAGGTTTGCCTCCAATCCTTGTCAACACAGTCAAAAACATAAGAAAAAATGACTGTACTCTTCGTTTGAAGTTCAGATCCACCCCCCCCCCCCGAATGGATCAAAAAGGCAAATGGTGAGGTTGAATATATTCCTCCGTATCATTATGTGAGAATTATTCAAAGACAATATCTTCAACCTGCCTGTGTTGGGTATAATGGCCAACCGAACTCAAGCATCCCTTGGATGAAAGCCATGGCCCTAGAATATATCAAGAAGATCATCTCTGAAGATATCAACAATACCTTCCTGGCAGCAGGAGAAAAAACTATTATCACTGCTTACGATCATCCTGACATAGTCAGCAGTGACCTGTTCCTATCTTTCACCAGAAAAGAGATAGACTCGACAATGGCATGCATGCAATGGGTGGAAAGACTTGAAACTGACAACCACTACAAGATGTATGTTGATACAGATGTCGAGGACAATGCAACAACTGGAAGAATGGCCCAAGCAGACAACAACTCCTTTGTCTTTGGCCAGCATTCAGAAACAGACGAGAATATGTAAAGTCACGAGTGAGAATAGTATCAAAAGTTGCAACTGTTGTCTTTAAGACTTTTGCTTTTCATAAAGGGAAGTAAAAAACACTTCACCTCTCACCTACTAAAGCTTTTGCTTTTCCCTGTCCGACCTCCATGATCAGGAGCACTCAGAAAAGCAGGAGATCACGGAGTTGTTCTGTACATTTTTAGTTTTTGAATTCTCGTTTGAGTTCCGCTCCCTATATAAGGAGCTTTCGTTTCAGTTGTAAGGCATTCGAAAATTGCCATATCAGTTCTAGATTCAAAAATTGAGCAGAAGAGTCTTCTCTCAAATAGTTTAGCAGTGTGTTTCCCTTCCTGTTTAGGTGTAACGTCCCGAACCTAAATTTACCAGTTTACTAGTCATTTGGACAGTAAACGATAATTTGTTTTACTTTTACTCTTTTTCGGTAACTTTAGTGGCCCTAAAAGTCGACTTTTTGTTCGGACCAGAATTTGAGAAAGTTTTCTTCACGGAAGTTGTAGATGACGTTAAACCAAGCGCGTGCATATGTGGTACGTAAAAATCGGAGCTCGTATACGAAAGTTATAAGCGAAAATGTGAACGTTACTATTCATGGTAACTTTCTATATATATAGAAAGTTACTGTGGTAGATTTCCATTTCCGGAAATCTACCTTCTCTCTCCTCTCCCCCGAACTCTCTTCTTTCCCTTTCGGGTCCTTCTTCCTCCCTTCGATTCCGCGCATTCCGGCCACCAACCGGCGTGCAGCCGGCCACCACAAGAGCTCATCCCTCCCCTCTGCACCCTAGTAGCCTTAGGTTGTGGCGATTTGGCCGAGAAACCTTGAATCGAAGCAAAGTTCCTCATAGGTGCAGTTTGGCTTTTTCCGGCAAATCTTCCATTTCCGGCCGTTTCCGACCACCAAATTGGGACCGTAAGAGCGCCTTGAGCCGGCGAACGTTTCCCCTAAGGCCTCTTGCTCCGATTTGCATCGTGGAGGTCGAATCGACGAAGAACATCCTAGGGTCCGAAGCTTGATTTCTGGGTTTTCTTCATCGGCTTAATCCGAGCTCTTAAAGGTAAAATTGGGACTTGTTGCAGTTGAGAAATTTTTGGGTTTGTTGTTTTGCAGCTACTGTCAATTTTTGGTGGCCATCGGAGGTGGTGGCCGCCGGCGCGTGGGTCCCACGCGCCGCCACTGTGGGTGGCGCGTGGAGGCGTGTTGGGCTGTGTTTTAATTCCAGTTTTTAGCCCATTAAATCCTATAAATATTGTAGAGCTTGTATATGAAATTTGGTGAATTTTGGAGAAGCTTGGAATTAATTATGAATTTTGAAGTTTAGGGTTTTGATTATCGAATTACGAGAATCCGGCCGTCGGATATTTCTCGGTTCTGCCTTGGAACCTTTAAATTGACGAATTGGTATTAGTGGTATAATTTGGGTGGCACTTCTCCTCGGGAGATGTAATTATGAGGAATTGATTTTGGGAATCGTATTAATTTGTTGAATAACTATTCACGGAATATAATTGTGTACAGGGCGATGTACCGAGCTATTGCTCGACGAAGGAACTCGTGTGCGTGATCGCCTGAATAGTACTGTGAGTGGACTTTTGTTTTTAAAAAATGATGCATGCATTTAATTCTTGAATTAGTGCTCTATTTAATTATCATATTATCTTCTGAGCATAGGATTGTTTAAAATTTTGATTTATCTCGTGGAATTACTTTCATTGACGATTTTCATGAAGTGATTATAAATTATTCCGGTTGTGATTTTCGGATATTAATTTTGTTATGCTCGGATTTGAAATTATGATTTATGTTGTTTTTCAATAAAGTATTTTCCAGGGTATTTTCCAAAATGGAATATTAGTTTATTATTGAACTTCCTTGCTTATTCATTATTGACCCGAGAATATTTTGGCGTGTGGGACACGCCGTTGATTTATTGATCTTTCCTATTTATTTATTGACTTTCGATTTTGGCATTGGGAATGCCTTGATGATGATTTTAGAATTTGTTTTGTTTCGGTTTACGGAGATTACGATTTATTATTATTTCTCGCCTTTTTGCTATTGATTTGGAGATACTTTTGGCGTGTGGGACACGTCGTTGGAAATTCTTTTACGAGAGATGGGGGAAGCCTTATGTATTTTGGATTTACTGGATTTTCGGTTATGTTTCCCTGTGCCATACTGAGGGGTGATTTTATCATGCTAGCATTGATTTTTCCGCCTTTGTGGCGCGGTGATGGGATCACTGTAGCCCTCCGCCTTTGTGGCGCAGGTTACTGTCTCTGTGACAGTAATTCTGTAGCCCGGTATCCTATCGCTACACTTAGTGGCGTAAGGGTATATTACGGGAGTAATGGGAGTACTTTAGCCTGGGAGGTTATCACTCGAGCCTGGGAGGCTCATTCGTATGGCTATCATCTTCCCCTACTTATACTATTTTTGACTAGCGGGGACTAGTCTGAGTTTTCTTAACCAGCGGGGCTGGACTTATATTTTCGAGTATTGAAATTTTAATCTTTTACTCTGTTGTTGTGACTAGCGGGGCTAGTCGGTTTTCTGGAGTTCAACGTTTTTCGGATTATTTTCTTAAGTGTTTTATAAATGTTGCATGCATCCGGATTTTATATATATCGAAAAATGTGGGAAAGTATGAAGTTTTATTTTGTTTTATTCATATTAAATTATTTATTTTTGTCCACTCACGCTAACGTGTTTTTCAATACTTTTCCCCTGGGCCCTTCGGTTTCAAATGCCCAGTTTGCAGGCGAAATTAGTTGAGGTCGGGCGTACATTGGAGTTGAGGCATAGACAACAGCGTGGCTTCCGCGTTTTTATTTGATTTAGTTTTTCCTTGATCACCCTTGCTATTAGATTTGCTCTGATTACCTGAGGAAATTAATGTTATTTAAGTTGTGTTTTGTGTCATATGATTTTGGTTGATGTTGTTTGGGGGAGCAGGGTGGCTCCAGGAGAATAAGGATGGGTGATTTAGAAGTGTAAATTTTCTTTCTACAGGTTTTGGGTTATCCACTTTAGGAGAAGTTCTGCCAAATTTTTGGCAAAATTTCTTCTAAGGTGGGCCCCGCAGGTCCACTTCGGATTTCAGGGTGAAATCCGGGGCGGGTCCTGTCATTAGGTGTGAAGTAGTGTGCTCTCAGTTCAAGTAAGTACCTGTTCTCATTCTTATGGATAGCTAAACAGCTTTTGCTGTTTACCTGAGAATGAGGCTCTGAATGTTTAACATGTATGTATATTTGAATAAATAAATTCATATGGTTACTCACCCACTTCATCAAAGTTTTCGTTTAATTTCCTTAAATACGTTGGTCATTTGATTATTCCATATTGTTATATGTTTTCACTAAGATGCATGCATCCTGTAGAAATCCAAGGTCTAATGATATTATCTCCTGAAAAAATCAGTTTTAATTAAAACCAAAAATTAGGACAAGCAGCAGTGATTCCGCCTGTTAAAGTAACCGTTAGGCAGAGGGCCGTTAGGTGAAAAACTTAGGCATGTTGAAGGCTAGTCTTGTTTTGGTCTTTGTCGTTTAAAACAAAGTTTTTTCAAAAAAATAATACTGTTACAACCACGGGTTAACATAGGATACAAAAGGCATTTTTAAAAGGTCTCGTCCTTATTTAGTCATTCCCTAGAAGTAATAGTGTAATACATAAGTGTTGGGCAGTTGGGAAAAATACAGTGGCTTTTTGGGTATACGGGAAAAGACCCTTAATAATTTTATAGAAATATCAAGTAATGTAAAATTTTTGGGAATTTTATCTCCACAAGTATGGACTCCCTTTAGAGCAAGTGCACCCGTAGAGTCAAGAAAAGGCAAAGTCGAGAAGTCAAGAATTCGACCAGTCAAGCTACTATTCACTGCCACTGGACATGGGTTTGCACCCGTTGTTTTTCTTGCCCGGTCAACACTGTTAACTCTGTCACTGTTCACAATACTGTTCATACTACTGTTCACGTAATTTACTGTTTATCCGTGGGTTTCACTATTTAAATTTACTGTTCATAGAGTTCTTAAAAAAAAAAATTTTAAAAATAAAATATATTTAATGATAATAATGAATATTTACGGATAATTAATGTCATAATTATGCAATTTACTTTTTTTCAAAAATATTTTTCGGTGGACAAATTATGAGCCACCGACAATTTATCTTGAAATGAGTGAAAGCATAACGGACAAATTATGAGCCACCGACAATTTATCTTGAAATAAGTGAAAGCACAACGGACAAATTATGAGCCACCGACAATTTATCTTGAAATGAGTGAAGGCAACGGACAAATTTCCTTGAAATGAGTGACCTTACAACCGACAATTTTTGAACGGACCAGATCATTTGCATACTATTCAATCTAACGGTTATTGTTGATGTAATCTTATCTAAAATTTCGAATCAGATTACGTCGAACCAGGAGTGGACACGTGTCCTCGAAGTATGATCACCTTTTATGTGAAAATTGTAAATAAATTGAGCAACATGCAGCACACCATTCCTCACAAGCTGATATTCACAAATCTCATTGGTTTTCATATTCTCCATATCCAACACATTTCCTCTCCTTCCCTCATTTCAATGAGAGATTGGTTGCTAAGTTTCGAAAATCTCGAGATGAAGATCTTGAAGAGCTGTGTACGACTAATGCTCTTGTGGTAGCAGCAGTCGCTGAAGCTGAAGCTTCCTCCGGATCACGACGACGAGGTTCTCAACCGGGGCGTGCACCGAATGAGGAGCGATTTAGGGAATCAAGAGGGAAAAACATGATGGAAGATTACTTTGTGGAGCGTCCAGTTTTCAGTGAAGAGGTATTCCGGACAAGGTACAGGATGAGTCACAATGTGTTCAACCGCATCTCCAGTGACCTTTGTCACTATGACCCGTACTTTGTCCAGAAATCAGATGCTGCAGGCAAAGTCGGACTACTTCCCCAGCAGAAGCTGACATGTTCCTTAAGAATGCTTGCTTATGGTGCCGGGGCAGATCAATGTGCTGAGTATTGTCGGATGGCGAAAACTACCTCCATTGCGGCTCTGAAACGATTTACAAGAGGAATCGTTTTTCTGTACTCGGCAGAATACCTTCGAGCTCCTAATCCGGCCGACCTCAGAAGACTTCTGGCCAAAGCTGAGAGAAGAGGCTTTCCTGGGATGATTGGAAGCATCGACTGCATGCACTGGCAATGGAAGAATTGCCCAACAGGTTGGGCTGGAGAATACAGCGGTCGAAAACGTGTGCCCACTATCATCCTTGAAGCAGTCGCTTCTTATGACACATGGATATGGCATGCCTTCTTTGGAATGCCTGGATCATGCAACGACCTCAACGTGCTTGCTAAGTCCCCGTTGTTTGACGAGCTGACTGCTGGTCGAGCCCCTCAAATCCAATTTCAGGTGAATAACAGGATTCACAATTTAGGCTACTATCTTGCTGATGGTATCTATCCGCAATGGGCAACTTTTGTGAAATCAATTCCAAGGCCTACACGGCCCAAGGATCTGAAGTTTTCCCAGGCTCAAGAGGGGTACAGGAAGGATGTGGAGAGATGTTTCGGCATTTTACAGACCCGCTTTAGTATTGTTAGAGGAGCGGCTCGTGGCTGGGACAGAGAAGACCTTCGATACATCATGCTGACTTGTATCATATTACACAACATGATAATAGAGGATGAAAAACCAGATGACAGCGATGAGGATTTGGAGTCCGATGAAGAAGAGGATAACAATATGAGGCCCAGGTTTGGGAAGGACCGACTGGTGATGACTTCGATCCTGTTGGTAGAGATGGTCATTACTTCAACGGATTCATGGATCGATACGATGCCATTAGAAGTGCAAACAGTCACTCAAACCTTCAAGAAGATCTGATAGAGCATTTCTGGAACGTTCAAGGCAACATGGAGATCTAGATCATAAATGAATTTTTTTTGGAATAATTGGCTAATATCTATGTTTTGTTATGTTTGTGTGCTTTGAATTTGGCTTGTATTATGTTTTGGAAAGTTGGTGTCATTTTAGTTTGGCCAATGTCAATGTTTTTTATGTCAATGTGATATGAATTCGTCATCGTATTATGTTTATTATGTGTTATTTATTTGAATATAAGGTGTGTGCTTTAATACATGGAATTTCCAAATACAACTTTTATTTCATTAAATTGTCGCTTACATAAATGAAAAACTAGGAAAAAGTACAATACAATAACAAACATGCATAATAACCTAATTATTCAAATCATAATCCTCATCCTCTCTAGAAAGGTAATTTGTGTTTGAAGGCTCATCATTAGGGTTAGGGTACGGGTTGGTGGACTCACCCGTAGAGAAAGGTGAAAATTGTGGTTGTGTAGGATATCCCCCGGGGTAAGGTGGTTGCGGATAGTATCCACCGGGGTAAGGGGGTTGTGGGAATCCACCGGTGAAGGAAGGTGGTGGGAATCCACCGGTTAAGGGAGGTTGTGGGAATGCATCGGGGTAAGGTGGTTGTGGGTATGCACCGGGGTAAGGAGGTTGTGGGTATGCACCACCAAAATTTGGTTGTGGGAATGCACCACCAAAATTGGGTTTTGGATAGTATCCACCCATAGAAGGTGGCGGCTGCTCGTCAAGATCTTCTTTCTCCGCTATCTTCTTTTGTTTTCTTGACCAATAACGCTTTTTATTTGGCGTCATTTTACTTGTATCAATCTCCATAATACGCTCTTCCCTCTCTTTAATACGCGCTTCCATCTCTTTAATTCGATCTTGCCTTTCTTGAAATAGGAGTTGCTCTTTTCGCATTTCGATTTGCAAGAGGATACATGCTCTTTTTTCTTCCTCTTGGAGACTTCAAGCGAATTCGTCGTCGAATTTTTTCTTGCCCTTGGTTGCCTCTATTTGGTTGTTCGCTATACTCTCGAGACTGCTTGAGTAAGGACTTTGGTTGTTCGCTGCCTTCTTGGCTTTCCAGATTGCTTCTTTCGCAGCCTTCCTTCCTTGAGGCCTCACATTAGGATCTGCAGTTTCACCTGCAATTACCTCATCTACATCCATGTCCAAGTTGATGGGAGAATTTCCAGGAATTGGTTGTGTAGGCGTATGTTGATTTCCTTCATTTGATGTTCCTCCAGATGTATGACTAGGAATGTCTTTAAATTGTGCAAAGCCCTCCACAACAGCGTAACTAGCAAAACTCTGAAAATTGTGTTTTTTTGGCTTCTTTTTTCTCTTCATCCCGGCATGCCACAATTTATGTGCTTCATCTCGCTACGAAATAAATAAAAAAACAATAAAAAAAAAGGTGGCGGAAAATTACAATTACTACAAATATAAACCCTATTATGAATGGTCATCTATTATAAAATTACTACAATTAAAACGATATTATAATTACTACATTATTTATCAAGACATATTTTACTATAATGTATCAATAAGATTTATCAACAAATATAAAGGTCATAATTTTAATGAAGACATATTTTAATTATAACGAAAAACAATTACTACAATTAAAACGATATTATAATTACTACATTATTTATCAAGACATATTTTACTATAATGTATCAATAAGATTTATCAACAAATATAAAGGTCATAATTTTAATGAAGACATATTTTAATTATAACGAAAAACAATTACTACAATTAAAACGATATTATAATTACTACATTATTTATCAAGACATATTTTACTATAATGTATCAATAAGATTTATCAACAAATATAAAGGTCATAATTTTAATAAAAAAGTATCTATCCCGTTTTACAATAAAAAATCAATTACTACAAATATAAACATCGTTGTAATTACATCATTATTTATCAACTACATTATTTATCATGTAATATTTTAATTTAATGTATCAACAAATTAAATGATTTATCAAAAAATACATACCTCATCAACCGCATTCAAACCGCTCTTGTACCAATTTTTCGCTTGCCTTAATGCACAATGCCACTCATAGAGTTCAAGCTTCAAAATTTTCCACCTTCCTTGCAAAGAGGAAGCTGATCGGCTCTGGGGCCAATTTGCGACAAGGTGTCGCCTCACACGCATCCATAAGTCGTTGTTTTTCTGATTTGTGCCCACAGCCGGATCTTGCCCAACAATTTTCCAAGACTTGCACAATTGAACATCTTCCTCATCCGTCCATCTCCTTTTGTCTTGGATATTATCATCTTCATTTTGATCTCCCTCTTGTCCGGCCACCGGACCTGTGTTTCTCCTTTCTTCAACCATATTGGATATAAATAAATTTGGAAGATGAGAGCTATATGAAGAGGAGGAAGCACAAAATTGGGTTACTATGAAAGATAATTTTTGGGTGTGAGATGTAAAATAAATGGTAGGTATTTATAGAGAAATGTTTAGAATTTTTTAAAATTTACTTTGTTACCGTTTGTTACCGTTTTATTACCGTTCATAACGTTACAAATATATATATATATATATATATATATATATATATATATATATATATATATATATATATATACATGTTAATTGTAAGCCGTAGGATTGCAAATTTGATTGAAATGAAGGGCTGGGATTGCTTGACCGTTAGGCCCAGAATTCAAAACCCACCAACGGGAAGAATCCACGTGGCAGGCCGGCCCCATCTCTGGCGCGCTCCACTTTCTGTCAATTGCGGCGCCACGTGTCGATGCCTGGAGCTCCACTCCCTCCCAAGGTGCGTCGTCCACTTCTGCATGCGTACATGACGTCAGCCACGAGGACTGCTGGACCTAGCTGGCGTTCATACTTGATCGGTCATGAAAATAGTCATGGCTGTGACTTATTTCTTGGCTGTAGTCAAGAAAGGCAAAACCCACCCCAGTCAAAAAATCACCGGTGGAAGCATCAGAATTCATCTCAAGGTCATATAGTCAGATTTTTCTTGACTATGCCCAGTCAAGAACTTACCAGTGGACTTGCTCTTAGGGAAGTAGAAACTTTTAAAGGGTTGACCAGTTTATTTAATGTTGAAATGACAGCGGATCGAGTTAATTTTTTTACACAATACATATTAATACACTATAAATAGATGTGTAATATCAAATTTATTGATTTTAAATTTCGAATTTTTGGATCGCACAAAATACTTATATGTCTACTAATATGGTATAACTAGTTTATTAGTTGTAATGAAAAGTATACCTCCCACGAGCAACAATGTGTAGGAAATAGACTTTATAAAAATTGACCGTAGGATGTTATCGTGATAAGAAGAAATTGTTATGGTCAAAATTTCAGCTATTTTTGTCGTCATTTGGGTCTCGATCTATTCGGTCAACCATAAACTTTAAATACCACATAAAACTAATATGCTCATAACCGCTCACTCGTAACTTATTTTTTCAATCTGTCAACTCTCATGCTCACGTGGGTAGGAGCTATATCAAGTAATGTAAACATTTCGAGAATTTTATCTCCACAAGTGTCGGCTCCCCTTAGGGAAGTAGAAGCTTTTGAAGGGTTGACCGGTTTATTTCATGTTGAAATGACAGCGGATCGGGTTAATTTTTTTACACAATACCTATTAATATGCTATAAATAGATGTGTAATATCAAATTTATTGATTTTGAATTTTGAATTTTTGGATCGCACAAAATTCTTGTATGTCTACTAATGTGGTACAACTATTTTTTTAGTTGTAATGAAAAGTATACCTCCCACAAGCAACAATGTGTAGGAAATAGACTTTATCAAAATCAACCGTAGGATGTTATCGTGATAAGAAGAAATGGTTATGGTAAAAATTTCAGCTATTGTCGTTGTCGTTTGGGTCTCGATCTATTCGGTCAACCCTAAACCTTAAGTACCACATAAAACTGATACGCTCATAACTGCTCACTCATAACTTATTTTTTCGATCTGTTAGCTCTCACGTTCTCGTGGGTAGGAGCTATATCAAGTAATGTAAAAAATTTGGAAATTTTATCTCCTCAAGGGTCGGCTCCCCTTAGGGAAGTAGAAACTTTTAAAGGGTTGACCGGTTTATTTTATGTCGAAATGACAGCGAATCGAGTTAATTTTTTTACACAATACCTATTAATATGCTATAAATAGATGGGTAATGACAGGACCTGCCCCGGATTTCACCCTGAAATCCGAAGTGGCCCTGCGGGGCCCACCTTAGAAGAAATTCTACAAAAATTTGGCAGAACTTCCCCTAAAAATGGACTACCCAAAATCTGTAGAAAGACATTTACACTTCTAAGCAATCCATCCTTATTCTCCTGGAGCCACCCTGCTCCCCAAATCACAACATCTTCCAATTCACATTACACAAATCTCAACTTAATAACATTAATCCCACAGGTTATCAGAGCAATTCTAAAACAAAAGGTATAATAGAAGTAAAACTAAAGAGGGTGAAAGTTCGATAGATCCTACAATGCGGAAGCAGTGACAACTATGCCTCAACTCCGTGTACGCCCGACCTCAACTAATTTCGCCTGCAAACTGGGCATTTGAAACCGAAGGGCCCAGGGGAAAAGTATTGAAAAACACGTTAGTGTGAGTGGACAAAAATAAATAATCAAGATAATTTAAAAGAAGCAAACTTGAATACTTTCCCCACATATTTAAACTTATAAAACCCCGATGCATGCAATGTTTATAAAACATATTTCTTTAAACTCAAAATCTCGTGAAAACATACCAGCCCTGCTGGTTAAGAGAAATCGAACTAGGCCCCGCTAGTCAAGATAATAGGATATGGGGAAGAGATATCACCATACGGGTAAAGGAGCCCCTTAGACTCTACCTACCCTCGACTGCCACTCACACATAGATTGTGTGAGGAGGAGAACTAATAACCTCGACTACCACTCACGTGAGGAGGAGAATCCTCGACTGCCACTCACAAACACAAAGTAAGTGAGGAGGAGACACAATCCGAACAACCCGAGTATGGTGAGGAAAACAATCGAAAACCAGTAAATCCATAAAGCTTCCAGTGACGTGGCCCCGCACGCCAAAATATTCTCAAAATCATAACAAATAGGCGAGATCAAATTATAAATCGCAGTTCAGAAACAAAACCGAATCAAGAATCATCAATAAGGCATTAGGCATTCCCAATGCCAAAACCGAAAGTCGATAAATAAACAAGAAATATAATTCCATCGAAATCCCATTTCGAAAACTCTTTCAGAAATCTCAAATCGACGAATGAAAATAAATATGAAATTTCGGAAATCACCTCGGAAAAAATAATTCGTCGAAAATCAACATAAATTATAAATTCGAATATGAGCATAACAAATTAATATCCGCAAGTCATAACCGAGATAAATCGTAATCAATCTCTGAAAATCATTATTGAAAGCACATCCACGAGATAACCCGAAATCAAATTCCGAAATCAATTCATATGCTCGAAAAGTAATATGTTAATTAAATAAAGCAGTAATTCAAAAAAAATAAACGCATGCATCATTATTTAAAACAAAAGTCCACTCACAGTACTATTTAGGCGATCACGCATACGAGTTCCTTCGCCGAGCAATAGCTCGGTACGTCGCCCTGTACACAATTATATTCCGTGAACAACAATTCGACAATTAAATACGATTCTAAAATCAATCCTCTTAAATAAACATCTCCATTTCCTTCAATTCAACCCAAACTTTACCACCAACACCATTTCATTAATTTACAAGGCTTGCACACACTAACTCCTAACCTATCCTTATCTTTTCTTCTACTTTCTCTCCACGTCTCATCCAGATCTTTAATTACCTTTTAATTTCCTTCCCTTCTTCCTGTGAGAACGCAGTCATCAGTTCTACCTGCAAAAGTCTTATGTGGAAAAGATCTTTGATTGGGTATGTGTTTAGGTGCAAGAAAACGAATGAAATTCATGTCCATAGATATGAAAACAGAAAGGTTTTTTATGTTCTTCTTCAATTGATTTGTGCTAAATCTGACAAAAATCATCTATGAACTTTTTCTTCTTCGATGAATTTGAAAGCATCTCAACAGACAACCAGTTTCATTATTTGTTAGCAACCGAACCGACACCGACGTCGGTTAAAACCGAACATATCGATGCTAGAAAATTCCGGCCGGTTTCGGTGGTGAAAATCTGCATAACCGAGGCAGTTTCGGTAATCAGAGGCAAGAAATTGAAAATATGTATGCAGATGTAAACCCAATATGCAAATAAATCTCCACCATAAGAAGAAAGAAAGAGAGGGAAAACAATAAAATAAGGGTCCCTTGAAAAGCTAACTGCGGGACCTAGCTTCTTCCTCTAACTTTAACAACAGGTTACCCGGTCTACTTTAATGAGCGGTTAGTATTGAAGCATCGATTTGTGTGGCTAGGATGGTGCTGATGTGGCCGAGCACTCCATCCTCGGAGCATGGCATTTTCGGTCATTTTGAGCTTGTATAACTCATAAGGCCACCTAAATTGTTTTGTACACATAAGACCACTTTAGGGCCCAAAACCATCAACTCTTTTTTATGCTATACCTATTTTACCCTCACCTATCTATTTTACCCAAAACCATCAACTTCTATTTCACATTCAGTTACTCTCAGTCTCTCTCTCTCTACCACGATGAAACTCTTTCTCTCTCTAGCAAACCGTGAAGCTCTCTCTCTCTAGCTCACTCAGGAAGACGAAGCTCTCCCTCTAGTTCGCAACAGTCTCTAATCGATCATTGAGGTTTAATTCCATATCTCTGCACTCTGTTTAGCTTGATTTTTACTTCGATTTTCATCACTGTAATTTCGTTTTTGTTTTGATTCGATTCGATCTCAGCCTTCTCTCTTTGCAATCTTTTTAGCTTGATTTGTATTTCAAATTTCATCAATGTGATTTCATTTTTGTTTTGCTAAACCTAAATTGTGCGTAGCTTATAGTTAAATTAGCTGTTAAATCATGCGTAGCTGTTGTGATTTCATCACTGTATCAATCATGTTTTGTTGTTGAAAGTTGATTGTACAATGAAACTGTTGCGCAAGTTGATTGTTCATAGCTATCTCTGTTAACTAATGCAGGTTTTAGCTGATTTGTACAGTCAAAGTTACTAATGCAGTTTGTAAATGTTACTGATACAGTTCAGAAAAGCAACTAACAGAATGAAATAATTCTACATTCGATGTTTTGTTATATATTCTTTGTTTTTTCCTCTTGCCTTATAATTCATATCAAAACTATAAGATGATTGATAGACTGATAGGTTCGCGGTGCAGTGGCACGCTGCTGTCTTCATTTTTCATTATAATACCAATCTTTGTCATGTCTTCGTTTTTCCTTTTTGATTACATATAGTAGCTTTATATAACTGTTATAGTGCCTTTATCTTACTGTGGTAGTAGCTTTCTTTTCCTCTGCTAGTATTCTTTCAATCTGATTCCAGTAGCTTTTCTGTTTGATATTGCTAATAGAAGCTAATTATTCTTCCTCTAATGTGTAATTGCAGTAACTTAACCATGGATGCAGAACCTTATGCGAGGTGCACGTATATGTTTGAGACGATCATGTTCGTTCTTGATATGAAGCATACGTTTAATGATATTGTGAGGGAGGTCTCTGTGGGTTTTAATCATTTGAATCTTGGTTCATTCGACTTGAGGTATTCTTTCCCTGGATATAAAAGCTGTGTGTTATAAAGTGATATGGATGTTAAACTGATGTTTAGGTGTATGTTTGATTTTAAATTGAATTCTGTTGATATTTTGGTGAGGGATTCTAATGGGAGCACCATTTTGGTGCCTTATTGTCGTGGGAGTAGTAGTTCTACTTCTGCAACAACATCTTTGGATGATGTTTCATGTGCTTCTTCATGTTTGTCAGTGGGTTCAAGCAATATTATTGATGTGAATGAATACTTGGGGTGTTATAGGCCAGATAGGGGTCATCATGGGCCGGGCTAGGGCCGGCCCTACCCTAAATTTTAGGGCTTAGGGTCGGGCCGGGCCGGGCCTAGTCAAAGTCAACAAAATTTAGGGCCGGGGCTTAAATATGCTAACCCTTACCCGCCCGAAAAGCCCGATCCGTTAGGGCCGAAAGGGCCGGTCCTCAGATAGGGCCAAATAGGGCCGAAATGGGCCAAAAAGGGCCTTATTTTGTTTAACAAAAAAAAAAACATTATTTTTTTCTTCTCAAAATATGGCTTAATGGTATATATTGGTGATAAAAGACTCATTGTTTTTTATTGAACATATTTTATATTCATATAATACTTGTAACTTATAACATTTATTAATATTACTTAAGGTGGTTATATTCAATTCTCCCAATATTAATTGTTGTGTAACAAAGAAAATATAAATTAAACAAAACAAAACTTATGAAATCAATTACAAAGAATGAAAGAAAGAGATAAATTGCATATTATAGAAAAAAGAGAAACGTAATTAAAAAATAGAAAGAAAAAAAATTATGGCTTATTCGGGCGGGCCAAAAATTTCGAAATGGAAATTGATCAATCTGACAATGCTCATGGAGGGTAACAAGCCTAATAAACTAGTTATACTACATTACAAGGCATATAAGGATTATGTACGATCCAAAAATTTTGAAATGAAAATCGACCAATTTGAAAATTCTCATATGTTTATACAACATTGATAGGTATTGTATAAAGAAATTAGGCCGATCTGCCGTGAATAAGGGGTCCAACGTAGCGGTCAACGCTTTGCACAAGCAAACTTCCCTAAGGGGAGCGGCACCATGCGCGGACAAACGTTGCAAAATTTTGACATCCGTAAGTAGACCCCCTACCCATGAGAGTGTGGGAGCAGAAAGATTGAAAAAAGTGAATTGCCAAGGACCGGTTAAGAGAATAGTTGTTTTATGTTCTATTTAGGGTATTGAGTTGACTGGGTAGATCGAGGTCCAACCGAAGGCGGAAATTGTTGAAATTTCTACCACTAACATATATTCATATGAAAACAACATCCAGCGGTTCATTTTAAAAAATTCCATTTTGTCCCCCATTTTGCTCATGGAGGGTAACAAGCCTAATAAACTAGTTATACTACATTACAATGCATATAAGGATTATGTGCGATCCAAAAATTTTGAAATGAAAATCGACCAATCTGAAAATTCTGATATGTTTATACAACATTGATAGGTATTGTGTAAAGAAATTAGGCCGATCTGCCGTGAATAAGGCGTCCAACGTAGCGGTCAACGCTTTGCACAAGCAAACTTCCCTAAGGGGAGCGGCACCATGCGCGGACAAACGTTGCGAAATTTTGACATCCGTAAGTAGACCCCCTACCCATGAGAGTGTGGGAGCTGAAAGATTGAAAAAAGTGAATTGCCAAGGACCGGTTAAGAGCATATTTGTTTTATGTTCTATTTAGGGTATTGAGTTGACCGGGTAGATCGAGGTCCAACCGAAGGCGGAAATTGCTGAAATTTCTACCACCAACATATATTCATATGAAAACAACATCCAGCGGTTCATTTTAAAAAATTCCATTTCGTCCCCCATTTTGCTCATGGAGGGTAACAAGCCTAATAAACTAGTTATACTACATTACAAGGCATATAAGGATTATGTGCGATCCAAAAATTTTGAAATGAAAATCGACCAATCTGAAAATTCTCATATGTTTATACAACATTGATAGGTATTGTGTAAAGAAATTAGGCCGATCTGCCGTGAATAAGGCATCCAACGTAGCAGTCAACGCTTTGCACAAGCAAACTTCCCTAAGGGGAGCGGCACCATGCGCGGACAAACGTTGCGAAATTTTGACATCCGTAAGTAGACCCCCTACCCATGAGAGTATGGGAGCTGAAAGATTGAAAAAAGTGAATTGCCAAGGACCGGTGAAGAGCATATTTGTTTTATGTTCTATTTAGGGTATTGAGTTGACCAGGTAGATCGAGGTCCAACCGAAGGCGGAAATTGATGAAATTTCTACCACTAACATATATTCATATGAAAACAACATCCAGCGGTTCATATGAAAACAACATCCAACGGTTCATTTAAAAAAATTCCATTTCGTCCCCCATTTTGCTCATGGAGGGTAACCTCAATCATTTAAATGCAATGTATAAGTTATACAACTTTAGGAGGCAAATTGGTATAGACCAACATATATGTAATTAAATTTGAAATTTTTATCTTATATCTACGCACATCCATTGATGAAATATTTAAAAATGTGATGTAAAAAAATTAGCACGTTTTGCGGTTGTCACGCCATCGGTCAACCAAGAAAACATACAAGTGAATATGGTTGACCAATCCGATCGGGTTCGAAACTATGGTGAAATTGACTAAATTTTTAACCACACGCATAATTTATTGTAATAATCACATCCAACGGTTGATTTTCTCATTTTCTTTGAATTGATAGAGGTTGCTCTTTAGAGTGTATGATATATAAATATAGATTTATAAAAAAATTAGTGTCCATTCTCTTTGGAGTGTATGATATAAAAATTAGATTTACATAAATTAATTGGGTTCAAATGTTCAATACTTCAATCTAATACCCATTCTCTAAAATAACATATTTCTTATTTCTTTTTATGTAAATATGTAATATAGAAAAATAATAAAAATAAAATATAAATTTTAGGGCCGGGCCGGGCCGGGCTTGGCCCTTTCGGGCTCAATTGGGCCGGGCCGTAGGGTAGGTGCGGGTTTCATTTGCATGACCCTTACCCTACCCTATTTGAGAAAGGGTCGGGCCGGCCCGCGCTAATGGAAGGGCCGGGCCGGGCGGGCTTAGGGCCCAAGGGCCATATGATGAGGCCTAAGGCCAGAGGCTCCAAAGAGTTATCTCACTCATGAGTGGCAGGGCTTTATAAGGCATGCGGATCAAAAGTTCGAAGGGGGGGGGTGCTAGAATTTAGGGAAAAGTAGACCAAGTATGCTATTGAAACTGGTTTTCTTTTCAAGTACACACGGAATACCTCAAGTCGTGTTATTGCAGAGTGTGCTAAGAGATATTCTGATGGTTGTCAATGGTCTATTCGCGCTTTGAAGAACAAGGTGAATGGCTTTTTCTACATAAAGAAGTTGAATAATGTTCACACATGCAAAGGAGTTCTTAGGCAGCAAAAGAGTAAGCTTTTGGGGTCTCATGTTGTGAAATCGGAGATTGCTAATGAATTGAAGTCCAATCCTCAACTCAAGCCTAAAGAGATTGTGTCTCGTTTCAAGCATTCTTTTGGTTTAGAAGTGTCTTATAGGACTGCTTGGTATGGGAAGGAGTTGGCTAGAAAAGCTGTCCATGGTGATGGTGACTCATATTCTCAGCTGCTTTGGTATTGTGATGCTATTTTATCTAGTAATCCGGGCTCTTATTGCATATTGGAAACTGATTCTTTAAGTAATCGTTTCGAACGTTTCTTCATTTGTTTTTCTGGTTGCATTGAGGGCTTTAAGTCATGCATTCCGCTTCTGTTCGTGGATGCTGCTCATTTGAAGAGTAAGTATAAGGGATACATGCTCTGTGCTACTGGAAAGAATGGAAACCAAGGTATGTTTTATTTTGTGCTCTCTGCTCTGTGCTCAGTATCTTGGATGGTAGCTTTATATACCTGTGATAGTATATATCTATGCCCGTCATAGTATCTTTGTGTACCTATATCAGTAGCTTTTAAAGGGTCAATAGCTTCTATTTCAGTTTCCATTTTCAAATACTAATTATTTGTTTTATCTTTTTTTTGCAGAGTTCTTCCCCTTTGCATTTGCAGTTGTAGATTCTGAAAATCATGCGAATTGGGATTGGTTTTTTGATCATCTATATAACATCTTGTCTCCGCAAGGTAGAAATGTGACTTTTGTTACTGATCGACACAACGGACTATTGAATGTTGTTGCTAGGGTATTTCCAGATTCTCCTCATTCATACTGCTACTATCACCTTAAGGAGAATGCTAGAGGTGTGTACCGAAAGCAATCTGGAAATTATTTTGTTGACAAGATTGTGGAGGAATTTATGAAAGTTGCTTATTCACCTATATTAGCAAGCTATAACTTCAACTTGCACAACTTGAAGAAAGAAGGTGGTCCGCCTATTGAAGAGTTTCTGCGATCTTTGCCGTTGGAAAAGTGGTGCAATGCATTTTTCAAAGGAAACAGGTATGGTGAAATGGCAAATAGTGTTGCCGAGTCATTTAACAATTAGACTAGAGATTTGCGTGAGCTTCCTATATTTGAGATGTTTGAAGGCTTAAGGGTTAAGGTTATGGAGAATATGTCTGAGAGGAAGGTTGCATGCAAGAGGTGGGCCACTATTTTGTGTCCTCCAATGGAGGCTTTGTTGAAGAAATCAATGGATATTGGGCGGCATTGGGTTGTTAGTATGTCTAGTCAGACTGTTTTTGAAGTTCATTCAGATAAATCAGTGGCGGTTGATCTTGGGAACAGCACTTGCTCTTGCCGTCAATGGCAAATTAATTCATTCCCATGTTCACATGCTCTTGCTGCAATCCAAAAGGTTGGAGTGGAACCTGTGTATAGTTACATTGAGCCATTTTACACCTGTCAAAGCTACATGGATTCCTACGCGCATGGTATTCATCCTATACCAAATATGGAGAAGTTTTATGAAGATGCAGCTAGTTTAACTTCTGTTGTTAAGCCTCCATTGGTTAGGAGGCCATCCGGCCAGCCAAAATCTGTTCGAATGAAGTCTGCAGCAGAAGGAGGCACGAGGAGGCGTATCAATTAAGTGTGGCCGATGTGGTGAGTTGGGGCGCCACAACAAGATAACGTGTGCTGCGCCAATCTGAAAGCTGGCAGTAGTACATGAACAGATGGAGTATCTTTTTACAACATTAACAGTAGTTTTCTATAACAATTTGAGTGTCTTTCCATACCATTTGGAGTAGCTGTTACTATACTGTCATTCTTTTACAGAGCAGAGCTTTTACTTGCATGTCTTGGCAATTGTAAATGAACAGAGTATCTTTATACAACATTAACAGTATCTTTTGATCACCTTTGCAGTATCTGTTTATATGATTGGGAGTGGCTTTTAGTGATGATGTAATAGCTTTTACTATATTGGCATTTTTTAACATTGAGAATAGCTTTTGAGATTGATGTTTAACTTATGAGTGTCAATCCATGGAAACTTAAAAAATTTCTACATCCACAGAAACTTTGTCTAATGGTTTCGACATAAATTTCAAAACAAACCTGGAAATGGACATGGAAACTTTGTCATTACATTTGTACAATTTTGACATGAAACTTCAAACAAACCTGGAAATAGACATTAAAGAAGAAAACTAATGCTGAAAGTAACAAAATAGACATCAATTTCCATCCAATATTAAAGCTGAAAATTAAACATAAGGCTACTGTTAATAGTTCGTAAAGCCACTGTCAGTACTTCAAAATACTATTGTCAGCCCGACGTCACTTTCCATCAAATACCAAGGCTGTAAATTAAACAACATAAAGGTACTGTCCACATACGAAAATCTACTTTCATAGCCTAAAAAATCTACTGTCAGCACTGCATAAAGCTACTGTTTCTTACTATCATCTAATGCCTCTTGCCGCTCCTTGTTCTTTTTGTGGTATACGTGAACTCCTTGTCTTCAGTAGCCTTCCTTTTTTTGTTCTTGATTCGATCCACCATTGAATTTCTCTTTACAGCTTGCTTCTTCCCTTTCTTCATCTTTTTAATTGGTTCTTCTTCAGGTTCTGCTTCTTCATCAGCAGCTTCTTCTTCAGCAGCAGATTTTTTCACCCTTTCCCTTCTCCTTGATTGTTTCTTTGCTTCCTGTTTCTGAGAAGACCTGCCTTCTTTATCTTTTCTTGTTGATGTGTGCTTCTTTCTGGTTGTTCTCACTTCAGGTTCTTCTTCTTTGTCTTCATCATCGTCTCTACCATCTTCACCATCAACTCCTTCTCCACCCTCTTCCTCACCATTTTCACCATCAGCTCCTTCTCCACCTTCCTCACCATCTTCACCATCAGTTCCTTCTCCACCATCCTCACCATCACTGTTACTATTTTCTATATCATCTTTCCGTAAATCCTCTTGAGAATCCAACATATCTTTCTCCAGTAGCTTTCTTTCCATTTCCAGCAATTCATTTTCCAGATTGCGTATCATTTCTCTCTGCTGCTCAATGACGTCCTCCAAGTTCTTTTTTTCCTTCTCAATGGTTTTAAAAACTTTCCACTTCTTCAACAATTTGTTCTGCAAGATCTGTATCTTCCTTGTTGCTATATTGTCTTCCTCAAAGGCTTTGTCCAACATCTCCCAATACCTATCATTCTGCCTTGCTAGCTTTTCATTCTCTTCGGTGAACTTCTTCAACAAGTCTTGAGTTTTCTAGTTTTCTTCTTGTGAGAGACTCGTCTGAGTTGTTGCTTCTTCCAACGAGCCTATTAAGTCCTTCATTCTCTTCTGACTTTCTACTTCTTCTTTTCGCCGTTCTTGGGTGGTTTTCTGGTGCTGTATCAAAAAATAAAAATAAAAAATCACATTAAAAAGCTACTGAGGTGGGTTATAAAAACCTACTAACATAGCTATACAAAGATACAAACTTGCTCAGAATTGATTAAACGAAACTGAAAGTTTCTTAGCTACTGATTTGAATACAAAAAGCTACTCAAAAATGGTTAAAGAAAGCTACTAACATAATCATACGAATCTACTAACTCATCCATGAAACTGAAAGCTTTTGAAATTTTTAAAAAGCTACTGATGAGCTTAAAAGAAGCTACTCAAACAGTTACAGAAAACTACTAAAATTTTCAAAGAAAATTAATTGGTTATAGATCACATAGGCAGAGAAAGCTAGTAACCTAGGCAGAGAAAGCTACTGAAAATCAATAAAGAAAGCTACTTACCCAATCTCCAAAAGTTGGATTACAAAGTCTTCCTCCCTCAGCTCTTCATCTGATGCTACTCCTCTGTTTCTTCCTTTGATGTCATTCATTGCCACTTCCAAGTCTTCCTCTGTCAGCTTTCGGTCAAACATTTCCTATTTTTCATCAAACAAAGTACACACAATGTTAAAGACTAGAACAATATATTTCTAAACTGATTTCTTATTGCAAATTTATTCTTTATTTTTCTTTCTTTACCTCTATCTGCTCGTGGTTAGTTTCTCCATTTCTTTGTGCAGCTCGACGAGTGACCATCTTATGAAATTTGGCGACCCTAATTCATTTCTCTTGATTGCTCCTCCCATCTTTGTCTTCTCAGCTAACCAATACTGTTACACAACAATAAGAAAAACATTAATTTTGAGGGCTAAATCTACTGAAATGTTAATGAAACTAACAGTAGTGGTTACTTACCATGATTAGCGGCAAACAACCTGACAAATTGACATCTTTGTCTTCCTGCTTCTTACTTAGACCATTGTGCAGGTGGTCTAGTACTAAGATTGCCCATGAATATCGTTGCCAAGAATTCCATTCGGTGCAAATAATTTCTACCAACTTCCAGGACAATGTAGAACCTGAGGTGCAGAACAAGAAGGATACGAATAGACTCATGACAATTAGCGATGTCACCTCACTTGCGACTTGATTCCTTGGGTCTTTCAAAGATTCGGCAAGTGCATTATCAACCATCGCTTTTGTCACTTTCTTTGCATCTCCAAAATACTTGTCGATGATACGATTCTTCGTTGGCTTCTGGTGGTGCTTGTTTAGCTCGAATGTGACTCCTTCCAATCGCATTCCAAGGCAGATAGCTACATCTTCACGGGTTATTTTCAGTATCCTTTCCCCAAGCAGAAACCCTTTCTGATTGACGTCGTATGTCTTGACCATTCTCAGAATGTCTTCATCTACTTTTCTGCATTCTCTGTCTTTTAAAAGTCCGTGATGGAAGACATAAATGATCTCCCAGAATGGTGTCCTACTCAACCTCAACATTACATCTGGACTGATCATCCCTTTGTAGGTTTTCATCTTCTCGTTGAATGACTGTAGACTTGCTCTATACTGTGGTGTTCGGTCTCTACATTCAGCCATTTTTTCTTCCTGCAAGTAGAGAAAAAAAAGAGAGAAGATAACAAACAAAGCTACTATTAAAGAATAAGAAAGCTACAGTGGAAGGCTACAAAAGATACTGACAAAAACAACAAAAAGCTACTGTAAAAGACTAAACAAGCTACTGTAGTAGATGTGTAAAGCTACTATCAAAGAACCATAAAACTATTGAGATAGAACCAGAAAGCTCTTGTTAAACATGCAAGCTGGTAAGCCAAGTTGTTGTTAAAGATAAGCTACTGTCAAGCATCATGAAACATACTGCCAAACATTCTAAAAGATACTCCAAAGCAGAACAATCGCTACAGCGAAAGACTGTCAAGCCTACTAGCAAATCGAAATTGAAAGATGCTCCACAACAAATTGAAATTGAAATAGAAAGCTACTGCAAACAAAGATGCTCCACAACAAATCGAAATTGAAAGAGAAAGCTACTGCAAACAAAGATGCTCCAAAGCAAATCGAAATTGAAAGAGAAAGCTACTGCAAACAAAGATACTCCACAGAAAATCGAAAGAGCACCGGCGACGAGGTCCAGACAAGAGGAGGTTGAGAGAGGCCCACGGACGAGGGAGAACGTCGGCGATGAGAGAGTGTCCCGCCGACAAGAGAGAACGTGCGCCGGCGACGAGAGAGAGAAAAGGATGCGTTTCTGAAAATGAAACAAACCCTAGATTGATATCACAATTTGGGTCTCTTTTGAGAGTGGCAGAACTGTAAATTCCTTTATTTTTAATGTTCAAAATTTAATCCTATTTTGTATTTGGTGGCCTTATGAAGGAAGAAAATATTGGGTGGCCTTTAGGCTAAAACAACACCTTAAAATGCACTTATATGTAATTTTCTCTATTATTATACAAGTCTGACAATTCCTCGAGACATAGTTCAAACGGCTAATACTCTCTTGACACCTGTGCAATTCTCCGAAAAATTGAGGATATTATTGACTTTCACAGGGATATTCTCCGTATGTATGCATCTTTCAGGCCCAATTTGAGTTTTCAGAAAAGAATTAAGGCCATCTCCAACCGAAATGGCTAAAAAATAGCCATGGGGCTAAATTTTAGCCCTGAGTTATATACTATTCATCAATGTGACATGAACCGTCTTCAACCTGTTTGGGCTAAATTATAACCCTAAAATATATTTTAACATTTTGAATATTATTCAAGTAAATCCAGAATATGTGTCTGGCCCAAACTCTAGGTTACTTGACCAAGTTGTAATAAGGCTTTGAATTAGAAATATTCTCGGATATATTCATAGATATCCGATTAATTGTACGATTATCTTTTCTTGTACAACTCTGATTTTATGTCTTGTAATCCTCTATATAAAGAGGCCCCTATTATCAATAAAAGCACGACTCAATTCTCTTCCAATTTAGTTTTCCTTAAACACATTATCAACACAAAGCCCTAACCCTGAAACCCTAATTCCGTAGCCTTCAATCTCTAGCAACCACCACTGCATACCCAGGAGTCCAGAACCGGCGGCGCCACCCGAAGAATTGGTCGACAAAACACCGAACCAGCCACCAAAAGAAGCAGAACATCCTCTGCCCAATTCGCACCCTTCCAGCCCACCGTTGACCACCATATTTTGTCACCATCAGGGCCTTGATTCCAAATTCCGGGAACCGGAAAAATTACTCCCGAAACCGGTCTAAAGGCACCTGAACAGCTCTCCAGAAGCTACTACACCTTGAACCGCCGCCTGCCTTTTCAGTTTTAATCCCTTCTCTGTTCCAGACTTCTAGACGAGCCTAAAAGAAAGCAAGGAGAAGGAAGACCAGCTCAGGGGAGAAAGAATCTTTTGGCCCAGAAGAAAAAGGAGAAAATGATAGAAGCCCACTTACGTCCCCAGGCCCAATGACGTCACCAGGCCTACCGACACGTCAACTATGCCACGTCAGCAGATCGGTGCGACGTCAGCTCCAGCCACTTTCCTGCGACTTTTCCGGCCAAATTTTTCGGCGACCTATTTCGAGGTAATTTTTATTAAAAGTTCTTGTTTTTGAAGTTTCTCTTCTTTTTTTCTCGTGGACTTGCAAACTCATTTCTTCTATCCCCCCCCCCCCCCCCCCCTTTCTTCATCATAGGGGAGACCTAATTAAGCCAAACTGTGGGGGTTCATGCTCACTTCAAGCTTGGAGCTTGTAGAGTTCTCCAAACTTAGAGTTTGTTGAGGATAAACGATCGACAACAAACATCATTGTTTCGATCTAATCCAACCCTCTTGGAATCGAATTTCCTGGAAGTGACTATGCTCGGAAATTCCTAATTTCTTGGAAGCGACTACGCTCAGAAATTTTTATTGTTTTCGTGGTAGCCTTTTTCACTCCAAAGACTAATCATATTTCCTTGTTGTTTTTCTGGATGAGTAACCTGAACAAGTTGAGCTTCGCTCCACTAGAGACAACAGGCGCAGGATACCACAAGTGGGTCCGTGATGTGCGCCAGTATCTTAATTAAGGTTGATGGGATCCTGAGTATGATCCAAGAGCCAAGTCAGAACATGCTTATTCTTCAACAAGCTGCCGCTTTTGAAGCAAATAGAGCTACAAGAGAGGCGAACGAAGCTAATGCCATAATTCTCATGACAAGGCACATGAATGACGCGCTCCAGAATGAGTACCTCAATGAGGAAGACCCAAGAAAACTATTGGTAGAACTCGAGCAGCGTTTTGGCAACATTTCGTGACTCCATACTTCCTGATTTAGAAGTGAGATGGCATAGCCTCCGCTTTTGTGATTTCAAGTCTGTACTAGACTACAATTCGGAAGCACTTTGTATCAAGTCTTTGATGGAATTCTGTGGGCAGAAAATCACTGATACGATGTTGATCGAGAAGACTCTCTCTACCTTCCCCGTCTCTGCATTGATGATAGCCAAGAACTATCGAATTGATGTCAATGCCGGACGCATCATAAGATTTCATGAGCTTATTGGAGCCATGAACATAGCTGAAAAGCACGACAACATACTTGTGAAGAACTATAACTCTAGACCCATGGGATCAAAGCCAATTCCGGAGTTTAATTATGGTGGCGCCCCTAAGGGAGGGCGCTAGGAGCGAAACCCTAAGGAAATGGATTATTCTGGAGTCTGGACGTACTGGTCCATATTCTCGCCCTAAAGAAGAAGGAAACCGCCCGCACCCGTGCGCCTGTTCCTGCTGCAAGCCTCTGCCGCTACGAGCCTATGCATAAGTTCAGTCGCCTACCCTTGCAGCGCCGCATCCACCTAGTACCTACTTCGCCATCTACCACGACCAAGATTGCAAACTAGTTACATTTCTAGCTTAGGATTGAAGTTCGACTACAATCTTAAAACAAGAAAAAAGCACCTGCTTTGCCATTTGCCTCGACCAGGATTGCAAACCAGTTGCAATCCTAGCTTAGGATTGAAGCTCGACTGCAATCCTACATCGAAGAAGCACATGCACGTAATCAAGGTTGAAGCAGCCTCTGCAATCCCGACCAAGGATCGAAACCACACTGCAATCTTGCAAGTCCGTCCGCCTGCACATAACTAGGACTGAAGTTCGTCTGCAATCCTACAACAAGGATCAAAGGCACTCTGCAACCCTAAGAGGTATGTTTTACTAAAAGTTCCTGTTTTTGAGTTTTTTCAATTTCTCTTGTTTTTCTCAGGGACTTCCAACCTCCTTTCTTCTTCATAAGGGAGACCTAAGTTGAACTGTGGGGGTTCGTGCTCACTCCAAGCTTGGAGTTTGTAGTCCTCCAAACTTAGAGTTTGTTGAGAAGATACGATCGACCACAAACACATCATTGTTTCGATCTAATCCAACCCCTCTTGGAATCGAATTTCTTGGGAGTGACTACGCTTAGAAATTCTTAATTTCTTGGGAGTGATTACACTCATAAATTTTTTTTTGTTTTTGTGGTAGCTTTTTCCACTCCGAAACTAACCATTTTTCTACTTCTCTTTCAGGATGAATAACCTGAACAAACTGAACTTCGCTCCATTAGGAACAACTGGCTCTGGATATCACAAGTGGGTTTGTGAAGTTCGCCAGCATCTCAAGGCCAAAGAAATCCTGGATACGATTCTTGAGTCTAGCCAGGACGTGCTAAATGTTGAGCAAGCTCAAGCTTTGGAAGCAAATAGAGCAGCCTTAGAGGCAAATAAGGTGAAAGCCATTATCCTAATAACTCGTCATATGGATGATTCGCTCCAGTACGAGTATATGAATGAAGAAGACCCCAGAAGGCTGTGAGTCTCACTCGAAGAAGGATTTGGCAACGTCCGTGACTCCCTGCTTCCTGACCTGGAAGTGAGATGGCATAGCCTCCGCTTCTGTAATTTCAAGTCAGTTCTTGACTACAACTTGGAAGCACTTCGCATTAAATCCTTGAAGGAATTATGTGGAAAAGATATCACAGATGCGATGTTGATTGAGAAGACTCTCTCTACCTTCCCCGTCTCTGCTTTGATGATTGCTAAGAACTATCGAGTCGATGTTACTACAAGATGGATCACGAGGTTTCATGAGCTAATTGGAGCTATAAATGTTACTGAAAAGCATGACAACATCCTTGTGAAGAACTATAATTCGAGGCCCGTGGGAACAGAGCATATTCCGGAGTCCAATTATAGTCGAACCCTAAGGGAGGGCGCCAAGAGTGAAACCCTAAATCTATGGACATTTCTAGACATTTTGGTCCATATTCTCGCTCTAATAAGGAAGGTAACCTCCAAAATAGGCGAACACAGAACCAAAGAGGTTAATGTGGAAAGAGAGAGAGAGAGGTAACGCCTCTGGTCATGTTGGTGGCTCCACCAACATTAAGAGCCATCCAAATGACGCTTTCAAAGTGCCTTAATCAATGGACTCTAAGCACAGAGATGTATGTTCTCGATGTGGAGCATCCAGTCATTGAGCACACATTTGTAGAGCTCGTGAAGATATTGTCACCGCCTACAAAACATATTGTGAAGCAAGAGAAGCTCACTATGTCGAACAAGAAGATCAAGAAGGTGATCTAGAGTGAAGGGTTGAAGACTTCAAATCTGGCTGGGATCAATAGATCGCCAATTCTGTTTAAGTCTTTATTTTTCTAAGAGATGTAATAGGCAATTGCCATATATTTTATAGTAAATGCCATTGGTTTAGTTTTTCTTCCACTAGGCTCATCCAAAGTGAGTATGATGTCTAGGAAGGTTTTGAGATAAGTGGTACTTAAGCGAGCTTTGCTCCATCGACATCTCTCTACTCACCTGGTCATATTTATTTTGGAGTTACCGAAAGAAGTCAAACGACTACCACTGTTTTGCATTAGCTAGAATTTGGATTAGATTCTCTTAATGGTTAAGAAACAATGATAGTACCATTGGCTTATGAATAAAATTTCGAGTTCTTTTCATTATGACTCCATTTTGATTTTGAGCATATTACTTTGTGACTTTGATGGCTGGTCCATCAGAATTAGTTCAAGGATATGGAATGGCCCAAATTCCGCTTGCCAAATGACACCTTGATTACCGTCACATAAACTCTCTGCACTCCTAGGACAAATCGGACCCTATAGAGCCATTCGAGCCAACGGATTTTATGTGGAAACGCATGTAAAGAACATAAAAGAGTTTCTTTGCACTACCTCTAATGATTGCGAATAAAGGTGCATATTAGAGAAACTTATGTGTCACTCTAGTGGACTCTCTGTCACTATTATTCGAGCTATTAAATTCAATAAAGTTATGAGAGAAGATCTCTTGGATTTAGACACATATTAGCTTTGTCATGACATGATAGGTCATCCAAGTCATATCATGATAATCCGTCTATTAAAGACTTCACACGGACATCTATTCTTTTGAGTGAAATGAAGCACGAATCAAAGGTTGATTCCTGGACTAAGTGTGATCGCCACCGCTGCCTCTGGTGAAACCTCCGTCCACCGCCATCCTAGGGATAGCATAGTCCATATCCATGACGCCATGGATGGTGTCCATCATGGTGATGGCGCCCCAGGTGATGCTGCAATCACCAACTTTGCTTTTAATAGTGTTTCAGACGCTCAAGCCCAACCAAAATCCTCATTGGTTGCTTCTAAGGCCTCTTGCTCATTTTATAAAGCCTGTTCCTTAGGGAAATTAGGACTGAGATCGTCATACGTAAAGGATACGAAAATACTCATTATGTTCTTACATAGAATCTGAAGGGATTCTGTGGACCGATTCAACCAACTTGCGGACGTTTAAATATTTCATGATGTTGGTTAACCAGCAAACACGCTGGTCACATGTTGTGCCATTGTCCACTTGTCATGCTGCTTATACTTCACTCCTAGCACATACTATATGATGACAGGCTCATTCCCCAAATCATCTCATTCAGTCAATTGGAGTTGACAATGCAAGAGAGTTTACATCGAAGACTTTCAATGATTATTGCATATCACTAGGGCTGATGTTGGACATTATATTCCTATGTACACACCCATATGGTCTCGCGAAAACGACTACGATGTCAGCCCGAACATTGGTAATGCACACCAATCTCTCTATGTGATGCCCTGGATTTTCATTATTTAATTCTTGCAATTAATAAGGGATCGGTTGTATGAATTTGAGTGTTATGCCTTATTCATATGTGTTTGTGAAGTGGAATTATTTTCGGACGAATATTTGTTCAAAATACATAGTTTTAGGGGGGTGCAAAAGGTTAACTTTTTATACGTTGAGTTTCTCTGAAAACTTCCTTCACAAAAGTCATAGAGCGTGTCAATACAAGTTCGTGAACATATGAAACATGAAAATCGAAGTTCGTATGAGAAAGTTTTGGCCATTGGAAGTTTTGGATATTTTTGGAAACCACTATAAATAGAAATTTCCGTTTTTGGAAATCTACTATTTTCATTTTGGAAAGTTGTCATTTTAAAACCTCTGTTCTCTCTCCTAAAACGCGACCGACCCGACCCGGGCGGCGTTCCTTTTTCTGGCGACCTCTACCGGTGAAACTTACCTAGATCGTTTCGCCTTCTCTGTGCGCTCCTCCCTGCGATGGTCTCTAGCGACGGTTCTCACCAACGGCGGCACTTCAAGGCGGCGAAGTTTGGAGCTGTCGGACCCGACTAGTTCTTTCAACTCCGGCGACAGTGGAGCTTGAAACCAATCCTATTGATCTCACAGGAGACTCTTCTATTAATCCTTGGTGATGGTTTTGATCGATTCACTTTGTGGAGTTGCAACCTGAGGTGAATAGTAAATATTGGGCTTTGGACTGCGATCGGCGGCGTTGTAGGCCGAGTTGGCTTGAACCTCAAGTATTAAAGTTGCTCTACTTGGTATTCTTGACATTTTGGACGGTTGGATTGATGTGGTTCTAATTTTTGGCCAACGGTGGTTGTGGTGTTGTGCCACCGCCTGTGATGGCACTTGGTGGCGTTTCCGACCATATTTGGGACAGTTTCTAGTTTTATGTCTTCTACTCATCGATATGAGCATTTCAATATATAATATGTAATTTTTGGATATCGTATGAAATTTTTAGGGCTTTTACTGTCTTCGATTGTCTCGATTATCGATTCGTGATGATCTGACTATCCGATCGACTTGTAGTTTGACGTATCGATCATAGGAGTATTCCGAAGACCTTGGGTGGTCTCGGTTAAGGTTTCGCCTCAGTTGACGTTACTTTCGGGTGGTAGTTGGATTGGGGGATTCGAACCTTAATCAGCTGTGATTAGTGTACTGAGTCGAGGTTGTACTTTCCTTAGGTGCTTGATAGACTGCACTCTGTAAGTGATCTAGTTGTGTGAAGATGCAGCGGAAATTTTGAGGTGAGTAATCTCACAATGTTCATTTATGAACGAAGTTACCTTTATCGTTTTGGGAATTATTTAATTAACTGCAAACTATAGTTGGTATTAGTAGACATTCCTGAGTGAATGACTAGGTGTGTGTGTGTGTGTGTATATATATATATGTGTTGGTGGTTTTGTTGGTTGATGAAAACAATATGCATGTTTGTGTACATCTATTGTTTTGAGGTGTGGCTTTTTGGAAAACAAATGATTGTGGAATGCTATTTTCTATTGTTTTGAAAAGCATTGAGAATTGTGTAGCATTTTGAGTCATGTGCGGCTTCTTTAAATGTTTTATTCCGAGGGACCGGGAGGCCCGAGGATTTAAGGTCACAAGTTGACTTTTGACAGTATATTGAGTAATCACGTCTTTGGCTGGACGAGTGGTTACGATTTAGTTAGAGCTCTAGTCTGCCTGCCAGTGAATCTCATGGGGTAACGGAGCGAGGTTATTTCTAACTCATGAGTATATGTTTTAAAGAATCAAGGAGTGAGTTGTTTTCTTATTCACGATTTGAAAGGAATCAAGGTGTGAGTTGCTTTCTTTATTTCGTGTTGATAGAAATCAAGGTGTGAGTTGCTTTCTTTTATTACGTTTTGAAAAGAATCAAAGAGTGAGTTGCTTTCCTTTATTACGTGTTTGTAAGGAATCAAAGAGTGAGGTACTTTCCTTTATTACGTGTCTGTAAGGAATCAAAGTCTGAGTTGTGTCCTTAGTTATCAGTGTGAGTTGTTTGGTTGTTGGATTTGAGTTTTACTCATACAAGCTGTCATAAGCTTACCGGGTTTGTTGTGTGGCAACCCGGTGCACTATTCGATGGTGTAGGAGTGAATCCTGCATGTCAGGAAAATCGTGGCTGAAGCTGAGACATTTGGTTGACAGCTTTAAGGTAGGAAGCCAATTTTGTGACTTTACCATTGATAAGACACTATGCCAAAAAAGCTATCAGACAACAGAGTTCAGACGACAGAATAGTCATTTTCTGTCGTCTGAGTGTTTCAGACTAAACTCAGACGACACATAAATTAAAAGTGTTGTCTGAATACAATGAGAAACCATGCTTGTTTCATTTTGAAGATATGGTCAGACTCAGACGACACTTAAATGTCGTCTGAAAAGATGAAAATTTTCTTAGCAGAAAGTTTAGATTTCCCTCCAACAAGATTAAAGATTTTCCCTCCCAAATGCCCAAACCCTATCGGTGACTATAGTGAATGTAAAACTATTCAGACAACAGAGATAAGAAATTCTGTTGTTTGAAGAAGGTGAGTTTGACTTTTTTTATTTGAAGTCTCTTTTGACATAACACAAAACCTAGCTTCGTGTTTTTCATTCCCACAAACATTACCTCTGTCTAAAACTCTCTTACCAACCAGAAACTCGGTACCTCATAGAATCTGGAGGAAAACTTAGCCATCTATACCTCTAAAAAATCGGCCATCTCTCAAATCTTATCTCTCCTTACCCAAAACTAATCTCTCCTTCAACCCTGACATCCTTAAACGCATTCAAGTCCAGCTTAATGGAGTTCTCCACCAGCAACTCAAGAGATTAGAAGAAGCTGGACTATTCTATTTTCGATTGGGTTATTGGTAAGAATTTTGCTTCATTTAGTTTAGGGGTTTCGATTGGGTTCAGTGTTCCATTTTAGGGTTTTTCTGGAAATTGGTTTGGGGTTTTTCATTGCAAATTCGATGTAGTTGTTAGGTCTTTGTTCGATTGAGTTTCGATTTTGCTTCATTTAGTTTACGGTCAACATTCAAAACGACGAATAAAGAGACTTCGTCTCTCATTCTTTAAACAGAAAGTCTGATACCCAGTCCTCTCTCAATCCCCTTGATTCAAAACTAAAAATCTGACCTCTCACAATCCTTTCTAAAACCGAGTCCTCTCTCACCCAGATTTCTCTCCTAATCTCCTTGACAAATCGATGATCGACGGCGGTTGCATGACGGGCAGCGACACATCTCTTCTCTCGGTCTCTCCTCGAATGACGGTCTTCATCTCTCTCTCTCTCTCTCCACATCACTCGATATCTCAGTCTTTAATTCAAAATTTTGATCAGTTTACTAGGTGGGTTTTGATTACTAGGATTGGTTTTGATTGATTGCTCTGAATCTGGAACTGATTAAACCCAGTTCTTGGCTTATTCTATTGTTCTGTTTATAAATATGATTATATGAATTATGAGAAGTGATGTTATTTTGTTAATCTGTTATTCTCAAAGGGAAGTGATGTTATTACAGAAGCCAGGCAGGGAGTGTTATTCTGTTTTGAACTTTTGATGGGCTTTGAATTGAATCAATCGATTACTCTTGTTGGTTTTCCAGTCCATATATCCACTTAGTCATTAATTCTTCTTCCTTGCTTCTACGTTGTGAGTCCTGAAATAGTTTTCACGTTGTAATTGCAGGAAACAAAGGAAATACAGTTTTGGAGAAGGAAAACCTAGAAGCGAGAGATTTAGCCACAAGGGAGGTAAGGGTGATGTGCTTCATTATGTTTCCTATTGTTTGGAATAACTGAATTGGTATTCTGTCATATTCTTCAATCGTGCTTCTTCTAGTCACTTTGCTATTATTATTCAATTTGGAGAACTTGCTTGTTTACTGACTTATTTCTTTAGCTTCTTTAAATCTTATATCTGTTAGAATGCCAACACATGTTAATGTGTTAGTTGTTTTGCATTGCGTCATATCTGAAATACATGTGCAATATATATGTGCCGAAACATTGAAGGTATTACACTCAATTTGTTTATATGGTGTGAAACCAAGTATTGTGAGTATGATCATAGTGTTTATTTGATTTGTTTGTGCCACTTGATTGATCTTTTCGATGTGGGTGTCCGTGTTTGGATTGAAAGACCAGTAATATTCATAGGATCAGAAATTTTGTGTGATTGTCAAGGAAAGTAATGCGACTATAACTTCAATGGGACAGAGGAAAGGTGAATGAGGAAAATGGTGATTCCATGCTTGGTACCTTCATATATTCAGCACAAGTAACAAGCAACAAGAAATCTCATCACTTTTGTTCTTGCTTTTTTCCATTTTTTGCTGATACTCAGTAATCCAAGGTTTTTCCACCTATACTGATTTGAAGTGCAATTTTGTTTTCATTCAAGACCTTGGTTCACAAAAAAAAAAAAAAAAAACCTTTACTTTTCTAAGATCTTTGTTATTTGTGACTATATAGATTAGATTGCAGCAGAAAATAATTAGAATGCCACAAAAAGAGCTAATCAATTGATACTCCTCGAGCATAGCTTAAAGTATTGGGTGCATTTTAGTTTAGTTTTGTGTATGATCAGCATGATGCCACTGCAAGTAAGGGTACGATCACAATGGTCTTCAGTTTGTTTTAGTTAATGAGAAGGTAATAGCTACCATTCCCTTCACAATCTAATTATAGCAGCAACTCATTATCATACCTCAACAATTACCATCATTCAGCTAACAGATACTTTTTATGTCCCATTTCTCTTACACAGAACGAGACAATCCAAGGATCTTTTCTAGAAGCATACTACACCACAATAAGGACTGGTATAATAATCTGAAGTTTACTTTATCTATTTGAAATGAGATGGTACTTACTGTTTCAATCGGTTTCTAATATAAATAAAACTATATGATTAATTTCTCGCGTGATTCTCAGGTCCGATTGCAGCTGTATCCGAATATTGTCTGGGTTTTCTTTAAAGCTCTAATCTGTGGATGGAAGTTGAGGGTTTCGGGGTTGTGTATTTTTGATTGTGTTGTTTTTTGGTCAAATTAAGTTTTGGGTATGGTTTGTTTCATGTTTGATTGTGTAGTTTTGATTCTTTAAGTGATAAATTTATTGTGTGTATTTGCAGCTATAGTCAAAAGATTGAATCGATTTTTGTCATCAGAACGAACGAACTTGGTAAATTTTTTTTTTTTAATTCATGTAGAAACTGGTTGTTTAAATAGAGGTAAAAGATTGGAATGATGCGGACATCATTCATATGGTTATGGAAAGGACCGATCAAATAAATAAAGCATGTTAAACATTAGAAATCAACTATATAATCTGTAAACTGAGGTTAGATGTGGTCTACATATAAGCCATAGTTCTTTGTGTTCTTCTCTGTGTCCATTAATTTTATATATGAGAGCTTTAGGTGATATGAGTTGATGCTTCTCTATAGATAGGTGCTTCTCAATTTTTGCAAATTTCATGTTTTAATCTCTATAATGATCTGTAATTGTCATTACATTGTACTTCTTCTGTGCAAATAGAAGTCCTAAATAACACTCTTTAAATCTCAGTAAATTATAGTGACAGTATTTATTAATCTCTTCTAAAGTATCTATTTGTATTATTGTAGCAGCATTTTGGTTCAAAGAAAAAAAAGATTTACATGCTGCTTTCTATTATGAAATCTGATTTTTGATTTGGTAAAGCTGTAATATTTTTTCCAGATATAAGCTTAAGCTATTAGGGAATGACTCAACTATATTTAACCTTACAATATCATGCCATTTTTGTTTCAGGTATGTCAATGTTCCTCAAGAAATCAACAGGCTGAGGTGCGGGGTGAACTATCACGCTCTTAAATTTCTTCTCGAGATAGAGCAGATGGCTGATTTATTGGCATCAAGGATGAGAAACCGCACTGGAAGTTCCAATCCTTATATGTATGTACATTCTTACATTTTAGCTTCTTAAGGAATAAGAAATCAATGTTTCGACACTGTACTTTTTCTTTTTGAAACATGGTTAAAGAATGTAATGCTTGGTATATTGGAAGGTGAATTTGGTGTATTGGTGATATATCAGAATAGTATTAGAATGGTTCTACAAGCAAATGATTGTTAACTTTTCTTTAATTAAAGGTAATAACTTTTGCTCTTCCAAGTGATAGCTTTTCTCTGATGATTTTCATGTATAATGTGGATAATTGTTTGCTTTTCAAAGGTGTTACTCTGTTTTTAAACATTGATTTCATCTTTGTATCTTTTTTTATTTGATTTTTATGTTTCCTTAATCTAAGTTTCAAGCTTTTGATTTTATTTTTTTTTGGTTTTTTTTTTGCTTTTATGATCATACTGGTATGTGTTTTTCATAATGACATACATTTTTGATTCATGAACTGCTCTTTAGTATACTATAATGATGAAGTTTTAAATTTTTTTTTTTTTCATTCATAAAACATGCAGTTGAGTTTGTTATTAGGTCTCTGGTTTCAGTCTCTACTTCTCACCATTTAACAAATCTATTAATCTCTTTATGTTCCATTATTGTTTTCCAAAGTATCCTATAAGTCTCTCTCTGACAGGTTATGGAGGTCATGAAGATATTGGAGATTGACCTCGAAAGTGGATGGATTTTGCCCAAGTTATTTCAGGTAATTGATAATAACTTTTACTTGGTCAAATTAAAAGCATGCCTCCAGAGTTTTTGTTGTATCTTTAGGATTATTTGTGATAAATAAAGACAGCAATGTATGAAGTGCTTATGAGTGTGCATATAAACTTTGTTAATTTTCGCTTCTTTTACTTGCTACCTATTTACCAATTTCTTTCTCTCTCGATCTGTTGGTATCATATGCCAAAGCTATTCATGTGTTATTTGATGTGCAGATGTTTGAGTTCTGTACTTCTGTATATATGTTTTTTTTTTTGGGTCCAGGGCATAAATGAAATAAATCTAAGAGAAGATTTGCATTTGTTGCTTTAAAGCGGTTTCCCTTATCATGATCTCTCCTTCAAAAGAGAAGAACAGAGTGAAACTAATCCATATTAATAGTCTGTGAACTCTATGTAGCATGTTTCAGTGAAATGATCAATTTTGATTAAACATTAAAACTAATATACATTAATAGTCTCTTTGAATCTGCACTACCGGTTACAAATTTAGACCGACTGTTTCTGGTTACAAATTTAGACCGACTGTTTTTGTATCCAGAATTAATTAAAGCTATGGTTCATCTACTGTTTGTTCACTTTGAAGAATCAACTTTGTTTTAAAGTGACAGGCAAGCAGAAAAACATGGAACTACATCATCATCATCAGCACCATTGTCAGCTGCTAAAACACAAAAACAATTGAATTGAAATAGCTATGTTATAGCTTTTGCTAGACTAATCAATTTCGTGCAGCTGCAACTACAACTCCAATCGGAGCCGTCACTTTTTTTAACCAACACCAGCATTTTACAAAGCTGCAACTGAAACAACCAACTGGAGTACTTTGTCTCCTTAAATACACTCCAGCAGCTCCTTTTGATAGATTAACCTATCGCTTATATCCTTTTTGTAAAGTTGCAACTAGAATAGCTAGCCTTTTTATGCAGCTAGCATGTTTGCATCATCTCCTTTCGAATAGACTGCAGCTAAAATCTAAGATGTATGAAAACAGTGTTCACTATTTGAATGAAATGTGATGATTTTCCTTTTGTATGTTATTTTTCTAATTTACTCACAAGAACAAATTCCGCAGCAAAGCGCGGGTAGTATTTCTAGTATATATATATATATAAATATCAACTCCTTCCAATTCTGATTACTGTTGTGAAACATATCCATTCACATTAACTTGTATTTTTTTTTTTAATACTTGCAGTGGGAAAGGAAAGCAAATCACTTCTACACACAAAAAGACATTGATCAGGTCCGGGCCGAGTGGGCAAAGTATGTCAGCCAATTTCAACAAAGCTAGTGTGTCGAGAAGATTCTAATTTTGGACATGCATCATCTATAACCCATATTAACTAGTTATGCAGTTGGTCTAAGTATTTATTTTTGGCCTGCAAGTACAGTTTATGATCAGTAGTATGAGATATCAGTGTTTTTTGGGTTACATTTGTTGATCATGCCAATTGCTATGGGTTATTGAACTGATGTTTATTAAGTTTAGCTCCATGATGGATGTATGTATAGCTTGAGGAACAAATTGATCAAATATTGGTATTTTTGTGAATGGATTTCATATTTGATGAATGCATTGTGTTGTTCCCAGATTTACATGATTATGGCACAACAGGGATACGAGTATGACATCTGGAAAAGAAAGCAACAACAAAATGATGATGTTGGACGCGTCAAAGAACAACAGAAACAAGAAAAAATGTGTTCATATTTGGACACTCAAACAACAGATAATTATCGTCTTCATGTCAAAACAAAGACAGAGTCGAAAATGAAACAACATTTAACTGTCGTTCAAATTAGCTTCAAGCAACAAATAATTGTCCTGTCTGTGCTCTTCAACCTTCAGTTAATTGTTGTAGAGTATAAACCACAACAATAGATAAATGTAACCTTAACAACTTTTAAACCACACTTAATTGTAATTCCAAGTTATATGCCACAACAGATAACTATTACTATAAGTTAATAAAAACCACAGACAACTGTTATTTATATTCCCTTTAAACGTCATTTAACTGTCATCTGTGACTAAACTCAAACGGTAAATAAATGTAGTATTAACTAAGTTCAATGTACACTTATCTGTGACTATAATGCATATAAAACAACATATAAATGTTATCGTAGGTGACTAAAGACGATAGATAATTGTATTCTAAACTGAATAAGAATGACAGTTAACTGTTATTGAACTGGAATAAAACAACACTTAACTGTTATTATAAGTCCATTCAGACCACAGAAATTCTAAGGAACTGTTATTTGTTTCTAGATCACACGACATTTATCTGTCGTTTGAATTCACTAGCCTCATGTCTCGATTTCATCAGACAATAGAAGACCTAACAAATTTCTGTCGTCTGATAAATAAGACGACAGAGGAAATCTGTAACGTCCCGTATCTCAATTTACCTGTTTACTAGTCATTTGGACAGTAAACGACAACTACTTTCACTTTTATTGTCGTTTCGGTACTTTTAGGGGGCCCTAAAAGTTGACTTTTTGTTCGGGTCAAAATTTGAGAAATTGTTCTTCATGAAAGTTGTAGAGGACGTTAAACCGAGCGCGTGCATATGTGGTACGTAAAAATCGGAGTTCGTATGCGAAAGTTATAAGCGAAATACGAAAGTTACTGTTCATGGTAGATAGTATATATTTGAATTTTTACTGTTGGGCCAGGTAACTTTTCATTTCTCTCTCTCTCTCCTCCTCCCCGCGTCTCTCTCCCTCTTCTCTGCAACTCCGGCCACCTCTTGATTCCGGCCACCTGGGAACGAACAAGTGCCACCGCTGGACTTCTCTACTCCTACCCAACCTCCCCACGGCGATAACTCACGGCGGTTTGGACGGAAAACGAAGAATCAAGCCCGGAAACTTTACTGTAGCAGTTTGAGTCAACGCCGATTTCTCTCGATTCCGGCCATCTCCGGCCACCAAACCGGCTTCGAAGGTTCGGTTTTTGACAAGGATCATTTTCCCCCTAGCCTTGAGCCACGACTTGAAGCATGGAGGAAGAATCGAAGGTTTGAATTTCTGGGTACTATTCATAAATCTGGGTTTACTGTTTTCTTAATTTTTGACCTAGGTCTAGTTGTTTTCTCGGGTTGTGGTAGTTGAGAAAGGTGTTTGAAATGTTGAGATGATGGGGTGCTGCCAAAATTTGGTGGTCATCGGAGCTGGTGGCGGTGGCGGCGACGCCGCCACTGTGGGCGGCGGCTGCAGCGTGTAGGGCAGTGTTTTGATTCTAGTTTTTAGCCCATTAAATCCTATAAATGTTGTAGAGCTTGTATGTGAAGTTTGGTGAATTTTGGAGGAGTTGGAATTGTTTGTGAATTTCCGAAGTTTGAAGTTTTGTGATGGAATTGTGGGAAATCCGGCCGTTGGATTTCCCTTGTTTTCATTGTGGAATATGTAGATTGAGGAATTGGTGTTGTGGAAGAGATTTGGGTGGAATTTGAGAAGTATTGGAGATAGAGATTTTCGGGTTTCGTTTAGGTTCGTATTTATTTTATCGGATTGCCGTTTACGGAAATATAATTGTATACAGGGCAATGTTGCGAGCTACGGCTAGATGAAGGAACTCGTTTGCGTGGTCGCCCATTAGTACAGTGAGTGGACGTTTGTTTTTGAATATTGATGCATGCATTTATTTTTTTCGAATTAATGTTTTATTAATTATCATATTATTTTAGTTTCGGATATGATTTCAGTTTTGGAATATTGCTTGGATTTTCCATCATGATTTTTGGAACGTGAGTTTTATTCGCTCGGATTTGAACTTGTGATTTAAGTGATTTTTGACGAATTATTTTCCGAGGTGATTTCCGGAATTTATTAATATATTTTATTCGTCGATATTGAGATTTCTGGAATATTTTTCGAAATGAGATTTCGATGGAATTATATTTCTTGTTTATTTATCGATTTACGGTTTTGGCATTGGGAATGCCTCATTGATGATTCTGGATTCGGTTTTGTTTCGGAACTGCGATTTATAATTGATCTAATTATTCTTTTAGCGTGTGGGACACGTTGTTGATTTATGTGACTTTTTACTAGAATTTCCGGGTACGGTTGGGAATCGTACTCGTGTGTTTTTATTCGCGGGACTTATGGGGAAGCCTTATAGATTTACTGGATTTGAATGGTTTTTACCCGCCATACCTGGGTCGTCATATTTATTGCTAGCTAGCCTATTAGTACTCCTCCCTGCTTACTATGTGTTTGTGGGTGAGTAAGAGCAGAGCATGGGATGCTCCAGAGTGTGGGATGCTCCAGAGTGTGGGACACTCCGACCCGAGCCTGGGAGGCTCCCTTCTTTCGTATGGTGAAACTTCTTCCCCATATTTTATCGTTGCTTGACTAGCGGGGCTAGTCCGATTTTCACTGTAGCCAGCGGGGCTGGTCTTATCTTTTTGAGAAACGAGATTTCGGTTTTACGATATAGTTTTCGAATGTCGTGACTAGCGAGGCTAGTCGATTTATCGTTTTGGAATTCTTGGATTTAAAGCTAAATGTGTTTTTCTAATTGTTGCATGCATCGGTTTTTATTGAAATAAATGTGGGAAAGTATGAAATCCTTCTTATTTTAAATTGTTTATTTTTGTCCACTCACGCTAACGTTTTTCGTCTACTTTCCCCTGGGCCTTTCGGTTTCTAATGCCCAGTTTGCAGGCGCTATTAGTTGAGGTCAGGCGTACATGGATCGAGGCATAGTTGACGAATAGCTTTCGCACTTCTTTGTTTGGCTCTGATCTATTGTGGGTTACTATTTTGGGTAGTCCACTTTAGGGGTGACTCGACCAGTTCTCGGTAGAGTTATCTCTAAGGTGGGCCCCGCAGGGCCACCTCGGATTTCAGGGTGAAATTCGGGGCGGGTCCTGTCAAAATCTGTCGTCTGATGCCCCAAGAGACGGCACCGTACTAGACAACAGAAATTTTTTTAATCAGACGACAGATCTCCTCTGTCGTCTGATAGCTTTTTTGGCATAGTGAGACTTCTGCTATGTAGTAAGCTCTGAGGAGCATTTACGTTTTATTTTGTTGAGACTATTTAATTTGTAACTTGTGTAATATATGACTATGCGGAGCGAGTCTGTATTGACAAAGTGGGTTCAGGGCATCATTAGAGGAAAAAGCTTTCCAGGTATTTTGTATTGATGGCTGGACCATCACGTCTGTATAATTATGAGAATTATATTGATTTTTAATGTTGTTTAAAAATCGGGCGTGACACCCTATATCCTCTTGGGGTGATGCAATATCGCATGCAGCTATGCTAATTCGTATATGATTCACCGCCACTCAATCTATCTCTGCATTACAACTAGTGATTGGGTACAAGTGTCTCATACTTATACATATTTAAGTGTGCTATTTATGTGCCTATTGCGCCGCCACAGCACACTAAGGTTGGTCCTCACTAATGAATGGGCAAATACATTGGATTTGAGATTCCAACAATCTTCTGCCATTTAATACCCTTGCTAGGCGATCTCTTTACCGCATATCTTGCGGATTGTCATTTTGATGAGACAGTCTTCGGGTTGTTAGGGGGAGATAAGAACACGGATATTCAGCATGAACGACAAGAATTGTCATGGTCTATCCCCACTATGTCTCATCTCGACCCCCGCTAAAGTGACGAGATTACAAATATCTACTGAAAACATGTCTGCAAGGATGGACGTCCTTACGAGATGACGTAGTGCCCCCCTACGCTGAGGTAGGCATGGCCCTAACGCCATAAAGAGTGGCACTCTGGCGTTATAGGTCATGGTCCCAACTAAGATGCGTGGGAGGCCCATGCGTTTGAAGGATAATTTGGAACAACTCAATCCTTTGATCATCAACACTCAAAATTCGTCTCATGAGAATCTTCCGGATTATGGTTATCGTTGGGGGACGCCTCAACGTCAGAACCTACTCTTGAGAATATAGAGATCTCTGAAAAATACACTAGTGTACATGAGACGTGGGATATAACTCCATCATGATTGATGATGTATTCGCGCATTTCGTTACGCATGAGTTTGTTGAGTCTGATGATATCGAACCACGCTCTGTTGATGAATGAATGCCAACATAGAAAGATTTGGCCTAAATGAAAAGATGCGATCCAGGTTAAGTTGGATTCTCTAACGAAGAGGAAGGTTTTTCGAGCCAATGATGCCAACACCTCCTAGCATAAGACCTATTGGCTAATGTGTCTTTGTTAGAAAGCGTGATAAGAAAAGGAGATGGTAATCTCACCTTATGGCGCAAGGCTTCTCACAAAACGCCGTGGAATTGACTACGATGAGACTTTTTCTCACGTAATGGATGTCATTGCACTCCTCTACCCTGTCATTTTTGTAGTTTTGTAGTTTCCGAATAACTGAACATACAGCTTATGAATGTGGTCACTACGTATCTCTATGGGGATCTAGATACAGAATATACATGAAGGTCATGGTGAACTTCATTTACCCAAGTCAAGTGACTCTAGACCATGGAGTGCATTTGTAATGAGGTTGAAACGCTCACTAAAGTGACTACTTGATTGGGAAGGGATATGTGAATGCCCTCGCGTCTCTAAGACAAGTTTCGAATTCTATCGCGATTCATGTTGGACATGATCTTCATTGGAAGCCCTTAAAGAGTTAAGAGAAACAGTTGAACACTTGAAATTCGAGTTTGAGATGAAGGATCTTGGGAGAACATGATTATGTCTCAGTTTGGAACTTGAGGATCGTGTTGATAGATGTGTAGGCATTTTGACAATGTCAACCCTTCAAACACCCCCATGATCGTTCGTAGTCTTGATCCTTAAAAGGATCATCTTCATCCAAAGGATGATGGCGAAGACGTGCTAGAGGAAGAAGTGCCATACTTAAGTACAATACACACATTATTGTACTTAGCTCAATGCACAAGACGAGACATCTCATTTGTAGTGAACTTGTTAGTATAACTTTGCGCCAATGCGACGCCATTAGACTGGTGATATGGGCTTGCTCTATCCCTACAGAGAGATGATGGATTCAGACCCATCATACACCAGAAACTCCGCCAACACTGGCCTGCGTTCTCTATCCCCACCCCCAAAATGAAATTAGTTGTTTTGGAAGGTTTTGCTGATATTGGGTACCTCTCTAACCCACACATAGGTCATTCCCAAACTGGTTAAGTGTTCACCATGGGCAAGACTGCGATATCTTAGAGGTCTACAAAACATACTATTGTTGCTATATCTTCGAACCATGCAGAGATTATTGCTCTTCACAAAGTGGTTCCTGAATGTATAAGGATTGGATCCATAATATGCATGTTCGAAGCAATTGTGGTTTGAAGTCTACCACAGATGAGCCTACGAGCATTTATGAGGATAATGCTGCTTGCATTGAACAGCATTGAACAAATAAAGCAAGGCTTCATCAAAATTGAAAACACCAAGCATGATCAACAACAACAGACTCTCCTCAAGATTAAAGTGAACAAGGTTCGATCTGAGGACAATGTGGCAGACTTGTTCACTAAGTCATTGCCTAAATTCCACTTTGGAGAAACATGTCGGTACGTAGCATCGTTTACGGAAGTTATCCGAACTCCCATGACCGTAGTCATCAGGGGGAGATGCAAACATCATGGGGAGATGTCTACATGTATGGTCTCGAAACGTGAAGGGTGTGTTGTAATATTTTTCTCCTTCGACCGAGGTTATTTTTGTCCCACTGGGTTTTTGTTACTCGGCAAGGTTTTTGACGAGGCAACGAGATGAGCACCACGTTTGGGCTACACAAGGGGGAGTGTTCAAGTATATCCAGAATATGTGTCTGGCCCAAACTCTAGGTTACTTGTTCAAGTTGTAATAGGTTTAATCTTAGAGATATTCTCGGAGATATCTTCGTAGATATCCAAATCATTGTACGATTATGTTTCCTTGTAAGACTCTGATTCTATGCTTGTAATTTTCTATATAAAGAGACCCCTATTATCAAGGAAAGCACAACTCATTCTCTCCCAATTCTCTCTACTATTCTCTCTGTATCTCTTTTCCTAAAACACTTATTTTGTTAAAGGAAAAACACATTCTGTACCTTCGTCAAAGTAACTTATGAAGAGGGAATTAAGGAATTAGTGATTACAATTCAATAAGCATTTATCATCATTATTGTAATTGATATTTCTATTGTAATTCTCTCCCTATATAAAGGAATTATCAAATGAAATGAGTGGACCAATTTCCATTTACTTTTACACGTTATCAGCACAAGTCTCTAGCCCTAGCTTTGAAAAGAAAAAAAAAACCAAACCGTAGAAGAAAAAAAAACTTTTTCTTCTTTTTTGCAGCCCTAAAAAAATATATATATTCTTCTTCCCTGTCCAGGCTGGCTGTGCCCACCCGCCTGCAGATCCCAGCACCCTTGTGACAGCCTCGCACCCCTGCAGCAGCCCTTTTCTTCGGCGCAGCCCACCCGCGCCCCTTGCGCAGCCTTGCCTTGCAAACCACCAATAGATTTGCATACGGCCCTTTCCTTTCACCGGCCGTAGAACCCAGTGCCACCCCCCCCCCCCCCCCCCGCGCCTACGCTGGCCAACCGCCCTGCACCATCTGTAAACCAGAAAAAAAGACGAAGAGAGAAAGAAAAAAAGGAGTGTGTGACCCGGCCCAGACAAAAAAAAAACAAAAGGAGGCCTGCCTGGTGACACAGCCCAGCAAGAAGAAAAAAAAAAGAAGGGAAAGAAGGCCCCGACCCATTGTTGAAAAAAAAAAAAAAAAAAACCATCGCTACGCACGCCTGCATCAACACGCGCGTGTGCTATGATCGTTTTATCTTCTCGAAACCAAGTATGTTTTCTTTTATTTATTTAATTTCATACTCTCTGGTAAATTGTAGAATCAACGTACTTTAGATATTTACTATTTATGTTTGGATTAATTTCAGTTTACCCCCCTGAGGTTTGGGGGTGTCATCATCACCCCCTCTACTTTCAATTTTGAATTTTTACCCCCCAAACTTTCCAATTTCAATCAGCCGTGTCCAATTTCTACTATTCCGTCCAAATTGGACGTTAAGTCTGACCATTGAGGGCTAAAATGGTTATTTCAACATAAAAAAATTAAAAAATTAATTTTTTTTTTTCTTTCTGTTTCTTCGTTTATTATTATTATTATTATTTATTTTGTCTTCAACCTATACACCACAAGTTATAATAGGTTTATAAAAACAAAAAAATACTCTAGGTGGTTGAAAGCCGCTCGCTGGTTTACGATATTTGTGATATATCTCCGATAAAGTGAAGAATTTTAGGATATATCCTCAATAAAGTGAAGAAATATTTGTAAAAAATAATTTTACACTTTATCTGTAAAGAAATATCTATATATCCCCAATAAAGTGAAAAAATATCTGTGTAAAATCATTTTTGGTCTACGATATTTGTGATATATCTCTAATAAAGTGAAGAATTTTAGGATATATCCCCAATAAAGTAAAGAAATATCTGTAAAAAATGATTTTACACTTTATCTGTAAATATCTGTATATCCCCAATAAAGTGAAGAAATATCTGTGTAAAATCATTTTTGGTCTACGATATTTGTGAAATATCTCTAATAAAGTGAAGAATTTTAGGATATATCCCCAATAAAGTGAAGAAATATCTGTAAAAAATGATTTTACACTTTATATGTAAATATCTGTATATCCCCAATAAAGTGAAGAAATATCTGTGTAAAATCATTTTTTACAGATATTTATTTACAGATAAAGTGTAAAATTATTTTTTACAGATATTTCTTCACTTTATTGGGGATATATCCTAAAATTCTTCACTTTATCGGAGATATATCACAAATATCGTAGACCAGCGAGCGGCTTTCAACTACCTAGAGTATTTTTTTTGTTTTTATAAACCTATTATAACTTGTGGTGTATAGGTTGAAGACAAAATAAAAATAAAAAAAACAAAAAAAAAAGAAACAAAAAATAAAAAAAAACAAAAAAAAAACAAAAAAACAGAAAGAAATTTTTTTTAATTTTTTTATTATTATTATTTTTAATTTTTTTTATGTTGAAATGACCATTTTAGCCCTCAAGGGTCAAACTTAACGTCCAATTTGGACGGAATAGTAGAAATTGGACACGGCTGATTAAAATTGGAAAGTTTGGGGGGTAAAAATTTAAAATTGAAAGTAGAGGGGGTGAAATGATGACACCCCCAAACCTCAGGGGGGTAAACTGAAATTAATTATTTATGTTTTTATTATGAAATTTTGAGCATGTTTTATTTCATTTACGCTTATATAAATTTTCTTATGCATGCCTTTATATGCTATGTTTTATTTATTATTAAACGTGCTATGGTTATTCCTTTTTTTTAGAATGCTACATGTAAATTACATTTTGCCATGATAATGAAAATTCATGCGCATTATAAATACATAATTACCGTGATAAAGTATTTTCACATAGCGTCGGAAAAAAATGTCACCATTACGAATCTTGGCCTTGAAATCTAATTCATATTCTTGGAAAATAATTCACGTGGATGTCTTTATGACTGCGTAATTTATACATCTTCTCTCTTGTTTTTGTAGATGGCTGATCCAACTCGCCCTGAATTTGACATTTTGTACTCAGAAGGACTTAAGTACCATCATTGGGTTTCCGATGTGGAAACTACCTTTGTGGCAAAAGACTACACTGCCAGCATCAAAACTCCCACTGACCCTAAAGACGATGGATTCTCTGACAAGGTGAAAGCAAGTGCCTTAATGTTTCTAAGGCGACATATTGATCCTAGCATACGCTGGGAGTACCTTCAGTTGAAGACACCCAAAGAACTGTGTGATGCCCTTAAGGGACGATTTGTGAACATCCATGACACTTTGCTCCCATAACTAACCGTTCAGTGGAATGAAATCTGCTTGCTTGACTACAAAATGGTCAATGACCTCAACAAGGACATGTTACGCCTAAAGGCACGTTTCAATTTCTGCGGAAGGGAACTCACAGAAGATGATATGGTCCAAAAAAGGGCGAGGATCGGAACTGTCAAATTTTTGCTGCCTAACGGCATAATGTTTAAAGTCACCGACACTCTGTATGCACCAAGAGCTAATTGAACCTTGTTAAGTTTCAAAGATATTCGTGCCAACGGTTATCATATAGAAACCCACTATGAGAATGAAACTGAATACCTTTATATTACCTCTAATAAATGTGGAAGAAAACACATTTTAGAGACACTAATGAGTCAATCTAGTAGACTGTAGCTCACTACTATTCGGATCATTGAATCCTATGCTGTCACCATGCCAACAATGAAATGTGGGACACTGACTCATACAGGCTTTGGCATGACCGCCTAGAGCACCCTGGTCGTGACATGATGATCCGTATTTTAAAGAACTGCACCCTGGTCGTGACATGATGATCCGTATTTTAAAGAACTCTCACAGACATCCCTTCTTTCGAGTGAAAAATAAAATGCATGTGACAAAAATCCGCCACACTGCAAGGTGTCGGTCCTCGTACTGCTCAAATGCAGCCATTGCCTTTTGAAGTACCAGAAGCACTACCTCCCTCCCATTATGCCTCATTGACTGTTTCAAAGGCACATCACTCGTTTTGCAAAGTCTGCTCTTTAGCAAAAACAAGATCGAGACCTTCCTATGCTAAAGATATAAAACAAAACATTCCACTCTTACAAAGTATACAAGGAGATATCTGTGGACCTATTCATCCAGAATGAGGACCATTCAAGTACTTTATGGTTCTGGTGGATGCTTCGACACGCTGGTCACATGTCACATTATTATCCACAAGAAATGTTGCATTTGCAAAACTCCTAGCACATATTATACGTTTAAGGGCTCACCACCCTGATCACCTTATCAAGTCTATAAGGCTTGTTAAAGCTGGAGAGTTTACATCAAAAGCATTTGATGATTATTGCATGTCTATTGGGATCGATATAGAGCATCCTATACCCCATGTGCATACACAAAATGGTCTCACAGAAGCCACCATCAAAAACCTACAGATGGTGGCTAGGGCACTGGTTATGCGCACCAACCTGCCTATATCTGCCTGGGGATATGTAATATGCACGCAGCTTTACTTATTCGTTTCAGACCCACTGCTAGCCATTGCTAGCCAACCATTTTCTGCGTACCAGTTGGTAACTGGATATGAGCTTGACATTTCACACTTACGCATATTTGGTTGCGCAGTATATATGCCTATTGCGCCTCCACAACGCTCAAAAATGGATCCTCAGAGACGATTAGGTATTTATGTTGGATACGAATCCCCAACCATTAACCGCTATTTGGAACCCTTGACAGGCGATCTCTTTACCACTAGATTTGCCGTTGATGAGACAGTTTTCCCGTCGTTAGGGGGAGATCGGAAAAAGAATTTTTCAAGGGAACGACAGGAATTGTTGTGGTTTGACCCCACTCTGTCTCATTTTGATCCCCGCACTTCACAATGTGAAAGTGAAGTGAAAAGAATAATCGATCTTCCGAACATAGCAGATTTGATGCCTGATGCGTTTACTGATATTACAAAAGTGACAAGATCACATATACCAGCTGTAAATGTGCCTGCAAGGTTAGAAGTTCCCAACAAGGGGCACGACGCTGCAACCATACTTAGTGGAGGTGTGGTTGAGGCCGTGGCTCCCCAAAGGAAGAGGGGGAGGCCACTTGGTTCCATTGACACTCACCTAAGGAAGAAGTGGGCGAGTAAGGCACAAACTGATCCATTAATCATCCATGTAGAGAATCCCTCTCATGAGATTGTCTCTGGTTATAGTTATGTCTATGAATCAATACTGAAGGACGCTCTGATATTTGAAATGATTCCAGAGAACAAAGAAATATCAATGGATTATGAGAGTGCGTATGAGTTGATTGAAAGATCCTCCATACACATTGATGATGTATTTGCATACACTGTTTCTCAAGAAATCATAGAGCACGATGATATAGAACCATGCTCTGTTGCAGAATGTCAACAAAGAGCAGATTGGCCTAAATGGAAAGAAGCAATCCAGGCAAAACTAGATTCAAAGAGATAGGTATTTGGTCTCTGACAAACACCTTAGGACTTACTACCTTGAGAAACAGTGTATGCAAATACCTTACTACCTTAGGACTTCATTCTTCTTATTACGCTCTCTGATAAACACCAATTTATGTCCTACATGCTTTATACTTGGTGGGGTTAGCACTACCAGACCAAATACCTGTCTCTTTGAATCTAGTTTTGCCTGGATTGCTTCTTTCCATTTAGACCAATCTGCTCTTTGTTGACATACTGCAATAGAGCGTGGTTCGATATCATCGTGCTCTATGATTTCTTGAGCAGCAGTGTATGCAAATACATCATCAATGTGTATGGAAGATCTTTCAATCAACTCATACGCATTCTCATAATCCATTGAGATTTCTTTGTTCTCTTGAATCATTTCAAACATCGGAGCATCCTCCAGTATTGATTCATGGACATGACTATAAGAAGAGACAATTTCATGAGGGGGATTCTCTACATTGATGATTAATGGATCGGTTTATGCCTTACTCGCCCTCTTCTTCTTTGGGTGAGTGTCAGTCTAACCAAGTGGCCTCTCCTTCTTCCTTTGGGGAGCCACAACCTCAATCACACCTCCACTAAGTGTAGTTGCAGCACCTCTATCTGCAGCGCCGTGCCCCTTGTTGGGGACTTCTAACTTTACAGGTACATTTGCAGCTGCTATATGTGATCTCGTCACTTTTACGATATCAGTAAACGCATCAGGCATCAAATCTGCTACGTTTTGAAGATCGTTTATTCTTTTCACTTCACTTTCACATTGTGAAGTGCGGAGATCAATATGAGATAGAGTGGGGACAAACCACGACAATTCCTGTTGTTCCCTTGGAAAATCATTTTTCCTATCTCCCCCTAACGATGAGAAGACGGTCTCAACAAAGTGACAATCCGCAAATCTAGCGGTAAAGGGATCGTCTGTCAAGGGTTCTAAATAGCGGATAATAGTTGGAGATTAGTATCCAACATAAATACCTAATCATCTCTGAGGACCCATTTTGGTGAGCTGTGGGGACGCAATAGACACATATACTGCGCAACCAAATATGCATAAGTGTGAAATGTCAGACTCATATCCAGTTACCAACATTCCCTCCAATTCCAAGTAAGTAAACGTGCCCTTACATTTTCTGAATGCTTTCAAGTACTGAAACTGAATATATATATATATATATATATATATATATATATATATATATATATAATTCAACTAATGGATCCAGCTAGCATTTATGTTTGACAATTCCACAGCAGCAGACCTTTTCATAATTGAATCATATTCAAAGCCAGACTATTAGTTCTTGTGCCTAGTTGACTACCTACATACGTACTATTTACTATTGCATTTATCAGCCTAATACAGTATGCGAAACATCTAATTCCAAGTCAAATTTTATGAAAGTCTCAACTTAATTAATAGTCATTTGATTCCAAGTCTGGGAGATTATTAGTAAATGTCTTTAAATATTTAAAAGAACTTTTACTATTCTTTCTGTTTCTGGATGAATAGGACTTGTACGTTGGTGATTGGTCGGTAGGAGATTTCAGTGAGTTGCATCGTCAACTTTATACATCACGTGCGGAGAAAAACATCTTTCGACCAAAATTTTTTGCTTAAGGATATTACTTAAAAAAAAATATTGTCCTATATTAGAGTTACGTAGTTCCAACTACACTAGAAAAAGCACCCACGCTAGCTACACTAGAAATTGACATTAACCAACCGAATATAATAAACAACAACCAAAGAAGACATCAGAAAAATGTATATGAAGGGACACTATATAGTACATTCTATTTTCAATTCTGGTATATAATTTTGTTGTTCTTATCTTCTTTTCCTTTTCCTTTTTATTTTTATTTTTATTTTTATTTTTATTTTTATTTTGATACTAATGTATTTGTAGTAGTTTTAATTTCCTCATGCACAACATCAATCCTACTTCTGCAGTCCCAGGAATATATCTATATCAAAGAAACACATCTATGTGTAAGCATGTATGCCATACTTTGATTGCAATACTAATTGTGTTCATATCTTTCCTTCAATTCATACATATCTCCCTACCAGAATAGATCAATCACTTGTCTTTGATAGTTTTTGTGTTCATTTTTCATGCAAAACAATTACATACCCATGAAATGATAGCTCAAGTCTTTACCTGTCGAGGAGTAGTCAAAGCGTGACTGCAACTCCAGATTCAACCCATGTTCCTTATCTAAGTCTGCCTTCAATCCCAAAACCAGAACCTAGAGTCAACAATTGTTATAGGAAAATTCTACAATATGTTAACGTATGACATGCATACAATTGCCTTAAAAGTGGTAAAATGAGTCCTCAAAATAGTAATATTAGTCCTTAAAGTAGTAACATGAGTCCTTAAAGTGGTAAATTTTCTTAGTTACCACATGAGTCGTCAAAATTGTAATATTAGTCCTCAAAGTGGTAACATGAGTCCTTAAAGTGGCAAATTTTCTTAGTTTACCATATGTGTCCTCAAAATAGTAATATTAGTCCTCAAAGTGGTAACATGAGTCCTTAAAGGGGTAAAAATAGTTGATGTATGAGAAATGTTAACATACCATAGCTTTACCCATTGTTATAAGCATGTTAGAGCTGAACATTGTCTATTACAATTGTGGATCAAATTTTCCAGTAAAAAAAGACACAACACTGAAACCAGAACCTAGAGTCAGCAATATCAGTCACATTTGTCAAGCAATGCTTGTGAATTAAGAGATCAATTTGTGGTTTTGACTAAAAACCAAATGGGTGGATCATGGTGAATCAAACTATTTTCTTTCCTAAATGTGGGGCACTGACTGCTGACCTCCCTAGACCATAGGCATTTACCATAAACAAAATAACCAATATCCAAATAGACAAAGAAACATGAAGCCTTGCCAGTTGCCAACAATCTTTGAAGACATCAGTTAGAATAATATAAGGCTGTGACTGCTTAAAGATAGTATTTGCTCCAGATCCTAAAAGGCTAGGCCAAGAAGAAGCCTTTGAGGTTTTTTTTTTTTTTTTTGCTCCAAATAATTTGGAACGGTGGTATAATTGATAGCCTCATCTTTTGGTCCTCAAATTGAACATGATCAGTTTTTCGGAAAATTCTACAATGTGTTAACGTATGACATGCATACAATTGCCTTAAAAGTGGTAAAATGAGTCATCAAAATAGTAATATTAGTCCTCAAAGTGGTAACATGAGTCCTTAAAGTGGTAAATTTTCTTAGTTACCACATGAGTCCTCAAAATAGTAATATTAGTCCTCAAAGTGGTAACATGAGTCTTTAAAGTGGTAAATTTTCTTAGTTTACCATATGAGTCCTCAAAATAGTAATATTAGTCCTCAAAGTGGTAACATGAGTCCTTAAAGTGGTAAAAATAGTTGATGTATGAGAAATGTTAACATACCATAGCTTTACCTATCATTTTTCTGATATTAATGGAATATATATATATATATATATATATATCTATATATATATATATATTTTATAATAAATAATTAATGGAATATATTAATGATCGTTAAGGTATCTAACTCGCTTAAACCAATAGACAGATTGAATTTGTCAACCTGAACCATACTAGCTTTAAGGCAGTTATCAATGCCTTAACGATCATCTTTTTGGCTGAAAATTTGCAGAGATAATTTATACACTAGTACTTAAAAACTGAACGGTCGAGATGTGGATGTGCGACTGAAAAGTGACTCAAAACTCGAACTTCACACGTTAATTTCAAAGCAGAGTTCCGCTCTGAAAAAGATCTGTGTGTGTGTGTATATATATATATATATATATATATATGATAACCTTCACAATACTGTAAATGCAACAATACCCATTTAAATTTCAACTCTTAAATCATAGATTATTATCCTGAGATTCATAAATTAAGGAATCCACTAACAAAAAAAAAAACAAAAGAGAGAAAAGAAAAAAAATATGCCCAACATCATTGACCGGGCCATGGATTTACTCTTGATAGAGAGCTTTGAGAATTGGGCATGCGTTTGTTTCTTCAAGAGATACAAAACTAAAAAGAAATAAATATCGATTATGATAGCTAGAAAAGTGAAAAGAGTCTTCCCGAAGACCCAATAATTAGGGATTTTGCTTATATATTGAGGGGATTTTGCTTATATATTGAGGGGAAATGGTAATTCAGACAACACCGAGGGCAAAAGAGTCATTTCGCATTGGTGGCGGCTAGGCTACGATCACTATATATATGGTCAGGCTCTAGCCAACATGCCAACCTCTGTCTCTCACACAGGGTGTTTGAATTGATCGATTGATCACTCTCTCTCTCTCTCTCTCTCTCAGTTTGAATTCATGTCAGGAACTTCACTAGAACTTTGGGTGCTAGTTTGGGGCAGCTGCAGCTTCATCTTCATCTTTGGTTTTGCTGACATAGCAGAAGCTCAGGCCACCACATATCCTTCTGAAGGTGATCTTGCTTATAACTATTAGCTTTGTTTTATCTTAATTGTAAGAGCTAGCTATAATGTGAATATGTGATGATGATTTATAATATGCATGGTGTCCATGTAATCATTTGGGCATGAAAGAGTGGGGATATTTGCTTTAAGAGTCATCGTAACTGGCTGCTTGACTCTACTGGCTGCTTGACTCTATCAGCTTCATCAAGTAGACCGCGTTCGGATGGGTTATTGTGTCTAGTTAGGCTCCATGATCAAAATATGATATGTTTTTCTTAAATTATAGTGGATCAAATATGCTTTAAAGTTTCTCTAAAAAAAAAACTTAAACTAAAACGCAGCATGCGTTATTATATCGTAGTAGGGAGAGGATCCTCTCCTGACCAAGCTAAGCACCTGAGCTTCCTAAGCTTTATACCAAATGACGACATGTGTCAATTTTTAGATCTAATGGTCTACGATTCCTCCATTTATTTCCCTTATCTTTTCCATCACAACCTGCTTTTCCTTCCCTCTCTCGTCCTGAACTTTCTGTTCTTCCTTGCCAGATTTCCTTCCCTTACCTGATCTAATGGTCTACGACCCCATTTGAAGTTTTTGCACAATCGGGTCTTGTAATGCAACCACTTATATCTCCTCTCGGGATCATATAGTCTGACCCAACCTTAGAGATTCTGGGTTTCTTGAGAGCTTGGTGGTGTTCAATGTCAGATACAGCTTCGAATTCTTTACCCTCTCTCTGAAATCGAGTGAAAAAATTGGCAGGTTGATGGATGATTACTCATGTTGGTACAACTTAAAGCTTAAACCAACTTAGGAGATCAAACTTTTTGGTGGAACATCAAACAACCCATGACGCAAAATTCTTTTCCTTCTGTTCTTCACTCACACCATTAACAATCTTGGTATCTCCATACAGAGGAATATTGGACTCAAAGTTTGGATCTTTACCAAACTTAGTGAAAGAAAATGAGGACTCTGAGTCTGCAGCTGAGGCTCTGAGGATTGATTTAACCCATTACTAGCCACTGTTTGTTAACTCTCAAGTATGGTATTTGAACAATGGCAAAGAACTGTATAAATTGTGTGTTTGCAAATACAGAATAGCATAGGGTTTAGGGGTTAATTAATCAAAGAACTCAAAATCACTCGGCCATTTTCAGTTTTCATCTTTTTATATATTATACCCAAAAATCTAGCAAACCTGCTTTAGGGATCTTGACTTGAAAGTTGAAACTAGGGAATCCTCAACCCTAAAGTCTTTAGATGAAAATTAAGAGCAGAGACAAAGCAGCTAAGTGGATGAAAATGGATTACGAGACCATGGCTGAGATGGGTTTGAGTTGAATCTAAGATGGGTTTCTCTCTATAGAGAGAGAGAGAGAGACTTCGGCAGTCGTGTGAATGAAGGGAAGAAACAGGGACAGAAAAAAAAAAAAAAAAAAGATAAACAAAAAATTGTAGACCATTAGATTCATTTAATCCACGTGTCGAAATCTAGAGAAAAGCTTAGGAAGCTTATAAGAAAAAATGCTCAGGAAAGGATCCGTGTCCTTATCGTAGCCGATCGTAAATAGGTATCTCGAAACTCATGCATTCTTTTATACTAGACGAAAAAGAATTGAGGGTGTTGATTTTGGTTTGTTTAACTACTATTACACACTTGGTAACTTGAATTTTTCTTGTTAATATTCTAAAATGAGTAATTTATTATGAATAATTTAGACCCTTCAATCACTGTCAGATTTATTTATTTTTATAGAAAATTACTCATAAGTGTCATTTTGACACTTTAATTATCCATAAGGCCACTTAACATTTTTTGTCATCGTAAGGCCACTTGAGAACTCAAATTTTTCCCTCCCTGATACAGATCAACCTCTCTCTCTCTCTCTCTCTCTCTCTCTCTCTCTCTCTCTCTCTCTCTCTCTCACACACACACACACACACACAGAGTTCAATTCCAAAACCTAGACACGGAATTGACCTGCACAAAGTTATTGCTTAATTTAAAACCATATCAATGTAGTAAGAGTAAGTAGAGTATCGTTCTTAACCGGGGATAGAGACTTATTAATTCCTGAAAAATAAAACGTTAGACAAAACAAAACTATAGTATATACACATATTTACATTATTCACGAAAATACAAGTAAAGGGGATTCATGATTTATTTTCTAATTTAACAACTAATTAAATATATACATGTGTTAACACATCAAAACACATAATCAAGTAGAATTAATGAATGGAACAAAATTAGATAGAATTAACTACTATTAACACGTTGGAAAAGTTTCAAACATAAAATCACGAATCAAAATAAGTTATAGCATAGAATCAATCAAGAATAAAGATGAACGCATACAAAGTTCTTTTTATTTCCCTTAATTAAATTAACTAGATAAACGCACCATAGTTAACCCTATTAAGCATGCAATTACTAGTGGTAGCTAATCACTAACAAAAACACTTTTAACGCATTAAACATAATGGAAGTTTGATCAATTTAAGCCAAGAACACAAGTTATAACGCTAATCAAGCATGCAAGACTCATTGTTAATTTAGAGTAATTTTAGGTTTTCCACTTAAATTATTAAAGCCTAGAACGCTAGCACCTTAATATGGATTCAATTACATGTTCATCAACCTAAGTATGCATCCAAAGATCAATTAACATATAAAAGATGGGATTGAAGTTCGAAATTAACAATCATGCTCAACATATATGAAATCACAATTTTCAATTTAAAAACCTAAAACCTAAAACATGCTTCATAGTATTCGAAAATTACATATCTAAAATCAACACTCATCATCACAAAAAATCGCAAATCATAAAACCAATTAAGAAAATCAAATCGCAATTTTATAAAAACCCGAAATAGTTTTACGAAGTGCCAAAACCGAAAACAAATGAGGGTGTTCATGGTCACACTTTTTGATCTTCAAGGATACAAGAAGTTTCAAAAGGTGGTGGAATGGATGAGGATCACGGCAAGGATGCTTGAATGGAGAGGATGCTTGAATGGAGAGGATGGATGCTCATGGCCTTGAACTTTGGAACTTGATGATGTTGCCGACACTTGGAAGAGAAGGGGAAGTGTTTGTGGCTTTTGATTCTGAATTTTGTGGTGTGTAGAATGGCTTCACAAACTCCCTATATATAGTGAACGGCAAGGGCTAGGGTATCAAGGTTGAAATCTACTTGTGACATCATCCGGCCAATGAAAATATTCCTTGAGAATTGGAGAACAAGTCACTTTTATCATTGCCGAAATCTTCCATGTACCTAGGCCATGTTTCGGCCTCCTTGTATGTAGAATGGAATCAGGAATCCAAATTCAATATTTATTCCTTTATTTTCTTCTCCAAAATTCCATAGAAATCCAAAACTATCCCAAATTGGTCTTTGCCGAAATTCCTTGGTATTTTCCTTTATTTCTCACGGCGAAAAGCAATATAAATGGGCCATGGACTCCTCAAGACATCATAGATGATTCTAGAGACTCACGTGCAAGTCACATGCTTCAATCTTCGGGCCAGGTTTCTTAAAATGAACCAATTCGAAACCCATCTTCAAATGTAACGCAATATTGCTTCTTCTAGAACATTCTTGAACAATCTTGAGTCATCTTCAAGACACAGCATCTCCTAGTCTCACCAGGTCTCCTAGCAACATCAAGACTCCTAGTGTGATCAGGTTTCCTAGTCCAACTGGGACTCTGTCATTTCTTCATTTCCAAACATTATTTTTCCGAGCTCTTTCGTAGTTGAGTTAAGATTCTTACTTCAATTGGGAACCATTTTCCTGGTAGAACTGGGAGAACTTCATTTCTCTATTTCTTCTCATTTCTACGCTCTTTACTCCTTGCCTTCCATTTCCAGACTCAAAACTACCTAAAAACACAAAAGAAGTTAGAAATGATAATGTTAAGGAAATAACTAAGCAAAATACAGAGAGAAATGCACTAAAAATATAGTCGAAATTAGTCTCAATAGGAATCGACCTCCTCTGTCCGATGGAGCCGTTTTGGTCTGAAGAACTTCGATGACGTTAACCGCAGCTAAAATGGCTGCAAAGCTACGATCATCTCTATGACGAAAATGAATGGCGGCCGCACAAGAAGATGAAGTCTGATCATCGAGCCTGGTGGCCAGGAGCTCATAATCAAAGCCGAGTCGCTCTCCTCGAGCCGTACTCCAATATTTCGTAGTCTCAATGTTTAGAAGGCGTTTGAATAGGAGAATGGTGGCGGCAGCGGCAAGCGGCTGAGATCTAAAGCATCCGATGCTTTCGAATCAGCTCTGCCACGCGACTCCCGTCCTCGACATCACTGTTGTGACCTTCGTGTCAACTTGGTCGACGAGCAGTTTTACAACCTCGGTGGATTAATGCGCGGCCAATGGTATGATCTGATAAGCAAGATCCACCATGAAAAGTCTCAAGTCTGCAACCGTCGTGAGTAGAAAGCCTATTGCCGAGTAACTTCTTACACCTTTATCTTTGACGGCGTCGAGGCGCGAAGCGAGGGAGAGGTAGTTCATTTGCTCGGCTTGCTTCCAGCTTGCTTCGTATCGGTGTTTTTGGGATGATTTGTCGTCGTCGCGGTCCGATCTGGCATTCAATTTCGTCTACGAGGTGAGGGTTTGGATTGGGCTTTCGAATTGCATGCACTTTGCTATTCAAGAGGATGATTCGAATCATGGCAGATGGGTTAGATGATGTTGAGAGAACGATGCTCTAGTGTAGCTTTTGGTAATTCCTATGGATTTTACGGCTTACTCTAGTGAATGATGCTCATGGATACAAGTTATGTTGATGGATTATCATATGTGCAATACATTCAAATTTGAGCAGTGCAAGGCTTCGACATTGTATATTTATAGTTGTTTTGATTTTTCATTTTGGCTTTTGTGTTGGTTGGTAATAGCTTTCTCAGTCGGTGATAGTAGTTTTGTTAGGCTATGGTAAAAGTTTTCTCAATCTCTGCGAATAGATTTTGTTTTGCATAGTAGTAGCTTTTAGTGTCGCTGCGAGTAGTTTTTGGTAATGGTTAAGCAGTTTTTGGTGTTGGTAACGGTAGTTTTTGTTGTTGGCAACAGTAGCTTAGTGTTGGTGGGAGAGAGTAGCTTTTAGTGTTGGTGAGATTAGTTTTTGTTGCTAGTTCCAGTAACTTTTGTTGCTGGTGACAGTAGCTTTTGTAACTTTACCGAAATCTCATCAGAGTAGCTTTTGTTGCTGGTGACAGTAATGTTTGGTGGGAGTAGCTTTTAGTGGTGGTGACAGTAGTTTTTGTTGCTGGTCACAGTAGCTTTTGTGACCTCACAGAAGGTCGCCGAAAATATCATCAGAGTAGCTTTTGTGACCTCGCCGGAAGTCACCGGAAATCTACTAGTGTAGCTTTTGTTGCTGGTGACAGTAGCTTTTGTAACATTGCCGGAGGTTGCCGGAAATTTTACCAGAGTAGCTTTTTTGCTAGTGACAGTAGTTTTTGTTGCTGGTGACATTAGCTTTTGTGACATCACCGGAGGCTGTCGGAAATCTCACCAGAGTAGCTTTTGGTGTTAGTGACAGTAGTTTTTGTGGTCGCTGAAGTTCGCCGGAAGTTGGCCTGAGACCTCGCCGGAGAGGAGAGATGATGATTGTTGACTTTTTACTCTAGTGACATTTATGTAAATATGTTAATATCCAAAAGTTAACACATTTTTTTAATCTAGTGGCCTTGTGAGGGAAAAAAATAGTTAGTGACCTTGTAGTTAAAAAAACATTCAAATATGCACTTATATATAATTTACCTCTTATTTTTACTCAATAATTGTGTTTCTCATTATAGAATAGAGTAAATTGACAATTTAGGACCTTAGCCAACGCGGTTTAATTTTGCGAGGGCACTTTTTTAAGTCAAACATTTTGTGCTGATCGAAATCCGGTGATCGGAAATTTCAGCGGTGAAAGTCTTTGTAGAATTCAAATGAGTATTTACCTCTGTCGAGGATGCGGCAGTTTCTCTATCAATGTTGAACCTTTTGGTTTCTGTAAAGATGGATTAGTTCCCTGTGTTTGGTGGTGCAGCGCGAGCTCTGAGTTCAATCTTCCAGCAATGGCAGATTGAGGCCAAATGGAACAAAACCAGAGATCCATGCAGTGGAGCGGCCATTGACGACTCCATCGACTTCGGCAACGAAGCTTACAACCCTTTGGCCAAATGCAACTGTTCAAACTCCGCTTGCCACATTACCCAACTGTAAGATTACTGTCTCGTTTTGCACTTGAATTACGTCACTCCCACGCAATTTCGGTTCATCACACCATGCATTTGCAGGAAAGTTTCTACATTGGAGGTTGTTGGCGTAATTCCGGAACAGCTATGGACTCTGAAGTTTCTCACTCATCTGTATGGCTGTTGTACACACACACACACACACACACATATACACACACACACACACACATGTATGTATATGTTGGACTCAAAGATTAATTAGCTAGGTACTCACTGACCAATTACTTTGATCTATTTGTAGCGATTTAGGTCACAATCACTTGACAGGACCTCTCTCTGCATCAATTGGAAATCTGAGCAGCTTGCAATATTTGTAAGCCATCTGATTTTTATTGAAACAAACCACATTTTCTATATGGAATTTTTTGTATTAATTTTGAATTGTCGCGCGCTCCATGATTAATATATGAATTCTAATTGCTAGGAGCTTAGGCCATAACATGTTGTCAGGCCAGCTACCAAAGGAACTCGGAAATCTCTCTAATTTGACATTCTTGTAAGTTTTCTCATTTAGGAGCCTCACACAGTATGACGTTTGCCATGTTAACTTTTCTCAATTTAGATCATTGACTACGTGGATTGTTACTTGACCTTCGTAAAATTTAACACTACAACTTTGTATTCATTTTAATGTGTGATCAGCTGGATTCTCGTTTGTAAGCAAAAACATCATGCTTCTGCTTCTTCTAATTTTGGCAGATTTTTTCAGATGGACTTTTTTATTTCAACATTAAATGGATAATAAATTAAGAAATGCATGTCCTTTGATCATAACGCCAATTCAGTAATTCCCTAGTTCAGGCATTGTTTAATTTGAGAAATTGTCATATATATATATATGAGCAATTTTAAATAGGGATCTTGACCCATAGCACCAAAATAGGCTAAAATTAGCCCACTTACACCACCAAGAGAATTTTATTCCCACTAACCCAATTTAACAGTTAAATGACGATTTTGGGCTCCAGAAATTTAAAAATTACATACTGCCATCTCTCTCTCCTCTCCCACTCTCTATGCCGGCTATCTCTTCTCTCTCTCCTCCCTCGCTCTCTGCCGGTGACTTCCTCTTTCTCTCTTCTCTCCCTTCCTTCTCTCTCTACCTGGTATGACGCCCGTATTCACCGACCACATCGCCACGGTCTCTGACGCCGTCACTCCCTCGCCGGGAAGAATCGACTCAAACCACGAAGCAGCAAGACGACTCTGATTCGTCCAATTTCGCCGGAATGGACGCCCCGTTCAACTCAATCAACTCCGAGCCCTGTTCGATTCAATCAACTCAGAGCCTCTTCGATTCAATCAACTTCGAGGCTCGAGAACGTGAATTGCTGGCGGTGCTACTCCGAGCCCAGTTCGATTCCGGCGAGGCTCGAAAACTTGAACTGCTGGCCATGCTCGAAGCTAGGGGTTCTGGCAATCCGATGCAAAGCCTCGCCTGAAGACGGCGAAGCACTTAGGGTTCCAGTCCCAGGGTTGCAACCGGCGAAGGGGGGGGGGGGAGAAGAAGATGTGTGGGGGTGCCCAGAGCATTTTCTGGGTGCCCATATCAGTTTTTTTTTTTTTTTTAAGTAACGGAACAGGAGGAAAGAAAATAAAGTTTTAAACGTCTATTGGAGGGCAATACGCGTCTATTGGAGTGCAATAGACGTTTTTACATTTCTATAATCTCTTCGTTTTTTTCTTGAATCAAAGTTTTATTTGTCTAATTTTAGGAAGATTAGTTCCCATTCCGGTTACCGAAAGTTCTATTGGGGGGCAATAGACGTTTATTGGGGGGCAATAGATGTCTATTGGGGGGCAATACATGGCTGATAGACGTCTATTGGGGGGTAATAGACTATTGAGGCAATAAACGTCTATTGGGGGGGGCAATAGACCTCTATTGCCCCTCTATTAGGGGGCAATAGATGTCTATTAGGGGCAAAAAAAATTTCCGGTGAGATTTTCAGCAAATTCAGGTGGCCGGTAGCCGGTGATCGGAATCCGGTGAAAGTTGACCGGAATCTGGCGACCGTTGACCGGAATCTGGCGACCGTTGACCGGAATCCGGCGAAAGTTGACCGAAATCCAGTGGCCGGTCACCGGATTCCGGCGGCCGGTGACCGGGCTCCGGCGAAGTCTCCCATGGTTTCTCTCTCTTCCATTTTCTCTCTCTCTCTCTAAGTAACAAAGGGGTAAGGGTAAAATGGTATTAAAAAAATTTAAAAAACAAAAAAAAAATCTTAATGGGGTATTAGGGAAAACCTCCTTAGAGTGTTTTGGGTAAGAGAGAATTAAAAAAACTTAATGGGGTAAGTGGGAAAAAAATCTCTAAAAATGGTGTAAATGGACAAAACCCTACACACCCCTAATCACTTAATACACATCCCTATTATTTTATATTTAAAATTAGATTTTGTAGGTAGGTTGAATGACCAAAACAGACATCTATGCATTAGAAAGAAAGAAAGAAATAGTCATATTTTCCTTATATAGAATAATTTATGTATAAATAGTTAGATAAACACAACAAATTTTTATACATGGCCTCCTAATTTAGTACAAGAATAAAGTTAGAAACTATCTAATTTAATTTTTTCTTAAATAAATTGTAATTAAATGAGGTTAGAAGCCAAAATATTTAGAATTGCAAAATCAATGGTATTAAATGTTTTTAAAACGGATCGTTTTACTCCCATTTTTTAGTTAATTTCCTTTTCTTTCTTTTTTCTAAGAGATATGATTAATCCATTTATTTTCTAATATAAAACATCACGGGTGAAAAAACTTTGTAATTATTAATTTGTTTGGCCCCTCTAATGACAACTTTGTAGTTCCACCATTGGAGAGAAACTAGTGATATAGTTTTGGTTAAAAGTTCAACACATAATTTTATCCTTGATCAACATGGTGTTTTGTGGATGAGAACTCAAATAATATAAAACCTATTTATATGCATCTATTTAAAGGATAATAAATCTTTATGGATTTCTGAATAAGTAACACAAGTAATCAATATGGTCATTTAAAAACATCAATATACTAGAATATACTAATCATATTAAATAGTAGCCTTAATATAGTCAAATAATAGGATATATCATGATTTTTTTAGATTAATGATATTTTAGGTACTTTGGGTTGTGTATTTAGTAGAATATTAGAATGAGAAATTAAATGGGTGATGTATTAAGTATGGAGTGTGTATTAAGTAATTAGAGGTGTGTATTTAAAACTTCTCTCTCTCTCTCTCTCTCTCTCTCTCTCTCTCTCTCTCTATATATATATATATATATATATATATATATATATATACAGATCCTATCCAGAGCGGAGCTCCGCTTTGAAATTAACGTGTGAAGTACGAGTTTTGGGTCACTTTTCGGTCGCATATCTACATCTCGACCGTTCAGTTTTTAGGTACTAGTGTATAGATCATCTCTGCAAATTTTCAGCCAAATTGATGATCGTTAAGGCATTGATAACTGCTTAAAAGCTAATACGGTTCAGGTTGACAGATTAAGTCCGTCCATTGGTTTAAGCGAGTTAGATACCTTAACGATCATCAATTTGACTGAAAATTTGCAGAGATGATCTATACAGTAGTACCTAAAAACTGAATGGTCGAGATGTGGATATACGACCGAAAAGTGACCGAAAACTCGAACTTCACTTGTTAATTTTAGAGCGGAGCTCTGCTCTGGATAAAATATATATATATATATATATATATATATATATATATATATATATATACTTATTTTGGTTATCTAAACATCTAACTAACAATAAACTTATAACTGATTACTTGCCAATTCTATAGGGCTATTGGGACTATGAACTTTTCCGGTGGTCTACCACATGAGCTAGGGAATTTATTAAATTTACAACAGATGTAAGGTTCATTTGTTTTTCTTTCCTTTCATAGGAATACATGTATGATAATTCATTATGGTCTACTTTGCCAGTTACTTGGATAGTTCTGGAGTTAGCGGTGAGATTCCACCGACGTTTGCTAATCTACGAAACTTGACCATATTGTAAGAGCTTTACATATATGTTTCCTTTACAGAAGTGAAAGGAAAAAAAAAAAAACATTTATTAAGTGGAAGGATTATTACTGTTATATCTATTAATTAGAGGATTACATTTGTTTGTGCAGCCGGGTGTCAGACACAGAACTCTCTGGCAGGATACCTGACTTCGTAGGATATTGGTCAAAGCTTACTTCCTTGTGAGATACTCTACTGAAATACTCTCTCACTCTCTCTATTTCTGTTCTGTTACTGTTAAACAATAATAGGATTAGGCTTAACAAGATCCATGACTTTTGACAAAAGAATTCCTTTAATAATTAGCTAAATTTTTCAATAGGGTATTTCAAGGGAACTCTTTTGAAGGTCCTATACCAGCTACACTGTCCAATCTGACTTCTCTTGAGGAGCTGTGAGTATCTATATCAACTCGTCACTTTTTATTCTTGTAGACATATTCATACATAGAGCTGGCCATCTTATATTTGATATGGTAAATGGTAATAGGAGAATTAGTGATATAATATCTACTGCCAGTGGGAACTCTTCTCTTGGATTTATTAAGGATATGAAGTCAAGATCTCTAAAAGTCCTGTAAGGACAATCCTTCTCATTTACATTTCATCTGAATCTATGACAACATCTGGAGAGTGTTGAGAAATATGACATTTTGGTTTCATATCCTACAGAGTGCTGCGAAATAACAATATTTCTGATTCAATTCCTTCTAATATTGGAGAGTTGCAAAGTTTGTATCACCTGTAAGTTTTCGTTGGTGATGATGATCATACATCTTGAGCAAACTCATGTACCGAACCTGGAACCTTTTATTGGTCTTTCTTTTGCAACCTTATCATCTTTTTATCTAATATAATTCAATAATGTGTACAAGATTAAATTGATTAATTGATAATAAGTGATTTTTATTTTATTTTTAATAAAGCACTCTTATTACTAGCTGGTTTTGTCCTTGAAGCATATGTAACATAATCAGTATTCTTTTCCCTTTCAGGGATTTAAGCTTCAACAATTTAGCAGGAGTAATACCACCTTCCCTGTTTAATTTGCGTTCGCTCAAAGCCCTGTAATATGGCATTCCCTCTTAATTGCTTTGAATTCCTCCCTAGCTTACGCTTCAAGTACTGAGGCGTGTTTTTCTGTCATTATATTTAGGTTTCTTGGAAACAACAAGTTGAGTGGTAACCTTCCTGAAAATAAAAGCTCGTCTCTTGTCAATGTGTAAGTAGATCAATATTACTTTTCAGCATCACTGTAATCCACACGGGAGTTTGCTGATAAATATGTTTTTATATTTCCATCTCTGTGCTGATGAACAGGCTGTACCTGCTCTTGGTTTATCTGAATTGTACAGTATCTGCTTTTACAATAACTTGAAGTATTTTGAATATCACACTTTTGTTTTTCTAGTTAACTTTAGATACTAAATGCTTACAACTACAAAAATAACTTTACAAAGGTACAGGTTCATATCTGTTAAGCTAAATTTAGGAGTAAGTAGATATTTCTCACCACTAGAATAATCATAGTTGGGCTACTTGATGATATTTTGATGAAAGAAATAGTAAGAGTAATGATGAGTTCCAGGCTTACAGCTAAAAGCCTAAAACATTCAGTAAATCTCTTGCGCTTATTTATAGTAGTAATCTTATATTGTTTTGAGCTTGTTGTGGCTTCAAGTATGCCTGTCATTCTTGGTCATTCAACACATTTCTCCTCAATATAGAGAGACTGGGGCTTTAGATTCAGATTGGAATGGTGAAAAAACAAATATCACAGTTTATGTATGAATTCATATATCTGATACAGATGATTGTATTGTCAGATTGTGGTAGGAGCTATGTATTTAATGTCTGTCTCTGTCAATGCAGAGATCTGTCTTACAATAATCTAGTAGGGTCGAGCTTTCCTTCTTGGGTGAACGAAGACTTACAGCTGTATGTCTTGACATTCCACAATATACTTAGCTTTTATATATCTGTTTGCTGTGCAATGTCCTTTTTCTTTTAGTTGAAAGATTTCTAGTTAATAACTTTGCTTTCTCTTCCTATATTAGATATTTGTAGTTCGTTAGTGACATGTTCTCCAACAATAATTTTTTTTTTTTGGCAGGAGGGGTTTGCATTATATGTTATATGATAAATTTGATTAACAATTAAAATTTGTTGGGTGTATTTTGCAGTAATTTAGTTGCCAACAACTTCAGCACAGAAAATTCAAACAGCAGGTGGTTCTTTGCATCTGAGCTCAATTTTTACGTTTTGAACACTTCAATAATGCATGTGAGAGTTGCATGCCACTTAAATGTGTTTTGTCATTGCTTGTCTCTTGGGTATGGTAAATGAGGCTACTACTGTTCACCTCTGTCTGAGGCTGCACCTGAGAGATCGTCTTACTGGCTTGGATCGGGCCTGAGTTGATTCTTTAGTCGGTTCAGTCATGACTCATGATCCCAGTGTCAATCACTGGTCTAATTGCATGATAATCATATCGATTTACCAAATATACCTCAAGTCAATATGAGAATGTCGAATCTATAAATCATATGACAGTATGGATTTGGATTTTTGGACTGTTCGATCTGTTTGGGTGAAGTGGATAAGAGGCTGTGTTAAACCTGCGTACAGCTACAAAAGGGATGAAATACACCATCTAATTTTTATTCACATTGGTAGTTGATTCATTGAGAGAGCAGAGATACGCAGTCAGTGGTAAAAAGGAGAGAGTGGAGGTCTCTCACTTGCAATTTGCAGATTTCTCACTTGCAATATGATATGTAGTGAGGGTTGTTGAAGTTCTTAGTCCTATTTGAGGATTAAGATCGAGGCAAATGTTTAATTTCAGGAATTATTATCCAATAAATAATTGTCATATGCCCCATTTAAGTGTTTGTGCTTATTCAATTTTTCTTTTCCATGTAACTTTATTTACTTATTTATTTTATTTCAGATCTTTGCCTTCAGGGTTGGAATGCCTCCAAAGGAACTTTCCTTGCAATGTTAACCCTGGAATCCGTATGTGTACAGTCCAACCCTCATTGGATATTAACTTCATGAACTATTTCTGAACAATTTGTGATACAGTTCCTCTTTTGTATCTTTCTGCAGATCCTGACATTGGGATTAAATGTGGTGGTCCTCAGTTCACGTCTTCCAATGGGATTGTGTATGATCAGGAAAATGAGATCCTTGGTCCAGCTACATATTTTGTGACTGGCACAAGCAGATGGGGAGTTAGCAATGTTGGTATTAAAACAGAGTATCAGGGTAAGATTCTCACTTTTATTCTTTTCCATAACAAGGTTTGGATATTCTGAGATGATTACTTACATCACTGGTCTAACTTCAATAGAAAAAATGAATTTAATTATCTTCAGAATTTACAGAAGGTAAGTTATTGTATTAGGTGGATAAATTAAACTGTACAAGAACATTTTCAATTAGATTTTTGTTCATGCTAATCATTCATTCAAACAGATGGATATATCACGGGACACATTCCTGAGTATACAGTTTCCTCGTCATCTCAATTCACGAATACTTCAGATCCTGAGCTATTCCGGACTGCAAGGATCTCTGCTTCATCACTTAGATACTATGGCTTGGGGCTGCAGAATGGTGTCTACACAGTCAAACTTCAGTTTGCAGAACAAAAAATCCCAGATACTCCAAAAAATCTTGGGAGACGTGTATTTGATATATATATCCAGGTCTGCATCATGTCTAGGATTTCTTTTTATATTTTACGTATTATTCTTAATTAAACCATTTGTCTGGTAAAGATGCCTCTTTAAAGTTTGAATTGAGGTATAATTCCTAATAGCTTCAGAGCATAGAATATAGGTGCTGGTTCTAAATTTTTATTTCTCATATTGTGCACAGTTGATCATCCTAGTCCCTTATTTGTTGATTTTGTTCATAGCTTCTCTATTTATTTTGTTTTCAGGGAATTCGAGTTTGGAAGGATTTTGATATACGAAAGGAAGCAGGTGGGAAATCTTTGCAAGCCGTTCAGAAGGAATGTAAGGCCCAGGTTTCACAGAACTACCTTGAAATTCATCTCTTTTGGGCTGGAAAGGGGACTTGCTGCGTACCTGAGGTTGGTACTTATGGACCTGTTATTTCAGCCATCAGTGCTACACCAGGTAATAACAATATAAAACGCAAATTTCAGTTGCAAACTAAGCATATACATTTAGGTTCTGATTGATGGATGTTATTACAAAGTGCTTCCATGCTGTTTGTTGACTGCAGTGCTTTTATACTTGCAGATTTCCTACCTACTATCGTTCCGAACCATTCAACTAGTAAGAAGAATAGGACGGGGCTGATTGTGGGGATTGTTGTCGGTGGTGGAGTACTTTTGATTCTATTGTTGTTGGTTTTCTGTATAGTTCAAAGAAGTAAAAGGATTAACACCAGTAAAAATGAAGGTAAACTGTTACTTTTATTTTTTCAACAAAATTTGACTTCTGAAAAGGTGTGTAGATATTTTCTAGTATTATTATTTGCCAACATAAAGTTTCATTGTATCTTTGCAGTAGATGGTAGTTAAATTAATTAACTTAGTTTATTTTGGCAAGCTAGCTCTTTTTTTGAGTGCATGTGTATTAGCAAGTAAATCACTTTTCTATGTACTTGCAAGAAAGCCTACAAATTATTTAAACAGATGCTACTCGACACCTATTAAGCCAGAAAACAAACTGATTGCGAGACAGGCATGTATAATAGCTTGTTATTTGAATTTGCAGATCTGTTGGGAATAGATATTGGACCACTCACTTTCAGTTTTTCAGAGCTAAAGACAGCTACAGATGACTTTAGTCCAGTGAATAAGATTGGAGAGGGAGGATTTGGACCTGTCTATAAAGTAAGTTGTTAATCTAAGTTGTTGACCTAATGAATGACATAGTGTGTGGCTGTAAATGCTCATGTCAATGCCGGTATGTTTCCTACTTGATACAAGTGTTGATCAACATAAAGCACATGAACCTCTTGTGATTGCTGTATATATATAAATTGAATTGATATATCTCTATCTAGATCATTAGCATTTATGCATTAAGCACAAAGCTAGTGTGGAAGCTAGTGTCCAATTGTATAGTTTTAATATAGATCGAATTGATTTTAGTTTAGTGTTGAAAAAGAGTAAACTTTATATATGGATCTGCTGATCTGCATGCCTGTCCAACCCGCCAAAGTCATTAGTTGCCAGAGTCCCATTTTTACTAATCGTATATCTGGTAACGAGTATATCAATTTTATAGATTAAACTATTATTCTGATTCTTTGTTAATAGGGTACTCTTAATGATGGAAGAGTAATTGCCGTGAAGCAATTGTCTGCAGCATCCCAGCAAGGAAAAAATGAGTTTGTAGCTGAAATTGCCACCATATCTGCCGTGCGACACAATAACCTAGTGAATTTGCATGGATTCTGCACTGAGGGAGTTAAACGGCTCCTTGTCTATGAGTATCTGGAAAACAAGAGTCTTGATCATGCATTATTTGGTATCATGAGAAACACATTGTCAATTGATTTATTACTGCCTTGGGTACTTCAAATATTTGAACTAATGATTTATATTAATTTTACATATATATGAAAGCAGGAAAAAGAAGTTTGAATCTTGATTGGTCATCAAGATTTGATATATGCTCGGGCGTGGCTAAAGGTTTGACTTATCTCCATGAGGAATCAAGGGTTCGGATTGTACACAGAGATGTGAAGGCCAGTAATATTCTGCTCGACTCTAATCTCATCCCCAAAATATCAGATTTCGGTTTGGCCAAGCTTTATGATGATAAAAAGACCCACATCAGTACTCGTGTTGCGGGAACAATGTATGTCAGATCTTTAATTTGTCATTTTGACTATTTCTCTTTTTAAATATTAATGGTTTAGCATTTCCTTTTTGTGGTACAAATATCTTCTGCCAGTGACAAGTACTCGACGTTATTATTGTCAATTATAATGCAGTGGGTATCTTGCACCGGAATATGCCATGCGCGGACACCTGACACAGAAGACTGATGTGTTTGCCTTTGGTGTTCTTGCTCTAGAAATTGTCAGTGGTAGGCCAAATTCTGATCGGAGCTTGGAAGGCGAGATGATTTATCTTCTCGAATGGGTAAAAATTTTATTTATGTACCGCTAGAAATTTTCAGTTTTACTCTTGATATGTCCATTGTTTAGTGATTCTGCCTCTAAAACATAGGTTCATCATAATGTATATGGCTTCTTGTTATCTACCGCGTAGTTTCATATGTTCTTGCTTCTTAGGCTTGGCACTTGCATGAAAACAAACGGGAAGTTGAACTAGTGGACTCTAGGTTATCAGAATTCAATGAGGAAGAGGCAAGACGAATAACCAAGATAGGACTTTTGTGCACTCAAACATCACCAATGCAGCGACCACCGATGTCGCGTGTGGTGGGAATGCTTTCAGGAGATATTGAAGTAATGACAGTAACTTCAAAGCCTAGTTACTTGACAGACTGGGAATTTGACGATGCAAGTATTTTGGGGGATCCAGGGCAGCTTTCTACAAATGCCACGGATGCCTTGCTTCATTATGTTGTTGATACCCAATCCCTACCGACCTAATGTTGTTATTATTGATGTTATTATAATTTTTATTTTTTTATTTTACTGTGTTTTATTCGGTTTGTATCAGTTACACATTTTCGTTTGATGATAATTTGAAATTTTGAATCTAGATGTCGGATGTCACTGGATATACCAAATGCTAGATTAATTTTAGACATATAATCTATGGTTTCCTTTGATTATTTTTCTCTTTTCTTTTTAGCTTTTAAAAAAAGAGTAACAAAATTTGAATTTTTACTTTTTTTGGACAATAGTTTTAATAACAAATTACCACTAACTACACTTTTTATCCAATATTTACCATTAACAGGCCTTTTTTTTATATTTCCCTTGCGGTACTGTTCATGACCCATGTGCAAGGCCCATATCCCGTGCGGCCATTGTCCTACCAATTTTTTGAATTGTTCTGTTAATGAGAAATTACAAAAATAACCTCAACTGATTTCTAATGGTAGTACTGACCCTCAGTAGTGTACTGACCCTCAGTAGCACTCAACAATAAATATATTTCAGAGATCGCATTATCTACCAAGTTAAACAGGTAGAAAAAGTAAATGTAAATTTTCCATGTATGCTGCTTGCTTCGCATAATGCTGCTTCGATTAATTTGTGTATATGATAAATGCAAATATGAGTACTGACCCTCAGTAGTACCAATCCCATAAGAAACTAACAAACACAAAACCAAAGCTACTGACCCTCAATACAAAAGCACAAGTCTAAAACTATGATTCCACAGCAGGACTATAGACACTGATTCCACAAAAACAATAAATATTGCATCCTTTGGATACCCAGCTTGATCTGTAGTTTCAGCTCCTCAGATGTAACACCAAGTATTGACCCTGCAAAAATTAGAAATTATGACTAATTGACTAACGAAACAAATTCACAAACGATCTTCCAAATGTGATAACCATCGAACACAACAGTTTACATGCACAAAACCCAACAACTAACTCCAATCTGTCAAAACCTCACTACCCTGAAAATTTGAACACATCTTTTAACAAAAATACATCAACCACTTTCTGACTGTATCAACAATTAGCTAGCAATCCCGATTGAGCTCCACAACTTTAATATGAAACCAAAAATTTCAATAGTGAACATAATCACCACTCACCAGGCATGAAATTCTTGGTAAATTATGAAACTAAAACAAATTTCGGTCACTTTCGCACCGAAAGAACAGATCAAACCAGTTCAAAGCTACTGACCCTCAATACAAAACCGGAGTCGCACCCTAGCTCGCCGCCTCGCTTAGTAGCTCGCTTCGCTAGCTGCTTCGCCACCGGAGCCTCGATTTGGTGCTTTGCCGCTTCGCTTCGCCGGCTGCTTCACCACAAGAGCCTCGATTTGGTGCTTCGCCGGCTGCTTCGCTACGGGAGCCTTGATTTGGTGCTTCGCCGGTCGCTTCGCCGGCTGCTTCGCCACAGGAGCCTCGATTTGGTGCTTCGCCGGCTGCTTCGCCACCGGAGCCTCGATTTGGAGCTTCGCCGGCTACTTCACCACCGGAGCCTCGATTTGTTGCTTCGCCGCTCGCTTCGCCGGCTGCTTCGCCACCGGAGCTTCGATTTGTTGCTTAGCCACCAAAATGGAAGCGAGGTTTTGATTTTGGGGAGAAATGGATTTGAAAGAGATATGGGCTAGAGCGAGCTGTATCGTGATATAGGGGTGGCAATTTTTGTAATTTCATAAAAGTTGTTCTGTCCTTTTTGTCCTTAATGTATAGAATCCTGACTGTAGCTAGGTTTAATTGACCGCATGGAGACCACGTTTGTGTCCCTTGCGCATGGGAAAGAAATGTAGGATTTTGTAGCTAATGGTCATTAACTCTAGTTTTAACTGTTAACTTACAAAGAGAATAAATTAGGGTTAGTGCTTGGTTTTGGTCTAGTTCTTTCTCTAGTAGTGTCAGAAAACTGTCTCTTAGTTTTCTTTTGGTTTTATTCTTCTTTTAGGATAATGTTGCATTTTTTTTTGATCAAAGGATAATGTTGCATGTTAGGTTGCCTTTTGCATAGTTACAATTTGGTTTAAGGCCACAATGCTCCCTAAGAATGACTCAATATATCTTGTCGAAGCCTAAGTTTTGGGTGAGCTATTATTTTATACTTATCAATGGATAGACACCCACATTCTCTAAAAAATATATAAATTACAAAGAGAAAACAAATTAGGATTAATTTCAGTTTACCTACTTGAACTTTAGGTCAATATTCATGTTAGTCCCTATTCTTCTAATTTCATCAAGTTTACCCCTGTACTCTCAATTTTAATCAGCCGTGTCCAATTCTTGAACCTCCATCCAAATCTTCCGTCAATTGATGACGTGGCAGAAGATAGAATTGCTAAATTCCTATAATACCCCCCTTGTCAAACCTAAATGAAAAAAAAAAAAAAATGTAATCCATTTCTTCAATTTTCTCAGTTCTTCACCAACCAAATCCACCATTTCTCAGTTCTTCTACGACTCCACTCTCTCAGCTTGGAAAAGCACTGGGTTTTCGACCTGGTCTCTCAGAGTCAATCCCAGAAGTGGTAAATTACATCCCACTATGGCTTATATAATCGCACCGCCGATTGATTCCCTCTCCATAACACCAACATCTTCATTTGTGTTCTTGCCGATTCCTCGTCCCCTGCAAGCAGAGCCGCACCGAATCTCTCTACGGGATTCTTGTCAAACTCCTCCATCCCCCTAATCTCTAGTAACACCTTCAAATCCTATTTCAATTTCTATAGCATCGCCTCCTCAGATTTGGGTCTCTGTCAGAGATTGAGGCCGTACGGAATCACGAAATCAGAGTCGTCAATAGAGAGCGACTCGGCCACAAATTGAGGGAGAGAGATGTTGGCCAGTGGAGGGAGGGGTAGGGATGAGATTTGAACCAATTGGCAGGGAGGTTGAGGGGATGGAATTGGTGGGTTTGAGGCAGAATTTAATGGGTTTTGGCTGATTATGATGTCTAGAATGGCTACTGTTGATGCTTCAATTCTATTGGGGTTTGTGGGTTGCAAGGGTTTTTGGAATCGAGATGAACCACTCTCAGCCATGGTTTCTGAATTTATGAGAAATTGGGTTTCTGGGTGTTGTTGGTTTTCTGGATGTGTGCAGTTGCTAATGGTGGTTCCTCCACCTCCAACTGAGTCAACCTGTCGAAAGGCGATTTCGATAAGGGCCCAGATTACGAATTGCACTTCAGATTTTGGGAGAAATCGAGCCTTCTCAGGTTGTATAAATAACTCAGTTTGGGAGAAATATCCTATTAAGGAAGTTTGGGAAATGTGTAGGGATCCAAAGACTTGAGCTTAGTGATGGATAGAGTGAGTGAGCCGAAGAACAAGTTGGATTGCAAAGTCAAGATTTGGAGGCAAGAAAGGGAGGAAATGGAGGATAGGATTGGGCTGAAGGAGTTTTCAGGGATGTCAAGAATGGAGAGATGGGTGAGCTGAGAAAATTGAAGAAACGGATTACATTTTTTTTTTTCATTTAGGTTTGACAAGGGGGGTATTATAGGAATTTAGCAATTCTATCTTCTGCCACGTCATCAATTGACGGAAGATTTGGATGGAGGTTCAAGAATTGGACACGGCTGATTAAAATTGAGAGTACAGGGGTAAACTTGATGAAATTAGAAGAATAGGGACTAACATGAATATTGACCTAAAGTTCAAGTAGGTAAACTGAAATTAATCCAACAAATTAATACATTATATAAATCTCATCGATCTCATAATTTACCATACTAAATTTTATCAATCAAATCACTTGTCCAGGAAATATGAGACAATTATAAGTCTCATTGATAAGATCATAAGAAAAAGAAAAAAAACGTGAACAACCCAATGATAAAATAAACTAATCTTGAATAATCATTGGAACGGTGATAAAGAAAGAGAATATTTGGTTCAATTCTCCATCTCCACAGAAAGAATGATCAATCAAATTATTGAGTCTGATTTATAGTTTGATCAATGATCAAAGACCATGTTTCTATTATTAAAATCCTTATTAAGCTACGTAATGTACTTAGTAAGAGACTACTTGTAGTTAATGTCACATGATTTAACGTTGTCCTAGACTAATATCTATCACAAATTTTAGATTATAGAATTTTCTACCCCTAGGGGTTTTCTAGCACTAGGGTTTGCCGCCATGGATACCTCTCACTATGCATGTAGGATTTGCTACATCCCAAGCATAAGTAACACCCTCTTTGGGACATCCACAAGCCATGGTGAGGCCCAACCGAGACTTGTATCTTGTAGCCTTATGTTCAAGCTACGCTACGGTATCCGGAAGTCGCAAATCCGTCGCTGGGAAGCCACATTTCCGGCCTTGCCAAGTTGCCTCCACAATATGCTTTTCTAGACTAGAATAGTGACTTTGAGTCCCACATCTAAGAAAATGTAAATGAGGGAGCCTCCTTCCCCTATAAAAGGAATGCCTCCTCCCACTTAAACATCATCCCATTACATCTTTTGTAATCCCTTTGGGCCGCAAGGCCTGAACACACTAGTTAAACATTCAAGTGGACGTAGTTTCCCGCTAAGGCGGGAAATGAACCACTATACTTCTTGTGTCGTTCTCTCTCTCTCTCTCTCTCTAAAGCTAACTAGAGATCCCACGGATCACTAACGTTAACAGCACGAGTTCTAACCACAAACCAAAAACCAAAAACCCAAAAATCTTCTTCATCACCGTAGCTCCTAGCCCAGGCTAGCCTCACCTGCGCGCCTGCCCCTGCGCACGCATCCCTGCTACCCCTGCAGCACCGCTGCACGTCTGCTGCCCCTGCAGCACCAACGCACACCAACTGCATCCTTCTCCTTTCTTGTGCACGTCTGGCTGCTTGCAAGCCCCGAAACGTCTAGTTTGGAACCTCAGATCAAAATACTTTCTTCATCAAAGTTGTTCGTCTCTGTCTCTTCCATCTGACCTCCAAATTTCAGCCTTATCGGAGTTATTTTGAGACCTGTACACCAATAGAAGTGAAAGCTGTTCAGAAGAGAATCTGCTCTGAATTCACTACAAAAAAGAATTGCAACTGCCACGGCAGTTTGCATCGGCAAGCATTTGTCGTCGCCATTGATGATGCTTTAACTTCGGAAAACTTCCGCCGTCGCAAGAATATAAGAACTACGGGACATAATTGAGGTGCCGTGGCAATAAGGGTAGCAAAACACTAATACACGGCTATTGCAACCGACTGCCGTCGTGTGAAGGCATCAGACAACAGAGACTAGAGCGTAGCAAAATTTTATCTTATCTCTATGAAACTCTGACCAACGAAAGAGAGAAAAACTTCACTCCCTCTCAATTCATCTCTCTCTCTCTCTCTCTCTCTCTCTCTCTCTCTCTCTCTCTCTCTCTCTCTCTCTCTCTCTCTCTCTCTCTCTCTCTCTCTCTCTCTCTCTCTCTCTCTCTCTCTCTCTCTTCTTTTCTTTCCTCTCCCTCCATCGCCATAACCCGAAGCATCATCCATATCACCATGACTGTGGAATCCACCATTAGCGTCTTCGTCGTCCACTTCACCGCAACGCATCATCACCGGGACGATCGACCACCGCCATGCCGTCATTATCATGTTCCTGCAGCTGAAATTCCATATCTAACATTTCTACCGGAGCCTCCTGAAGGGCAAGATCTCATACTCAATTTAGTGGGCATTTGACCAGCCTCTCAGCTACTTGCGAATCTATCTCGCCGATCTATGGTATCTATCTAATCTAGGGTTTCTAATCCATATTCCAGATTTGGTTTCTTTTTTCTTTTTGTTCGTATTTTAGGGTTGTATGATAATTGTTTGACGAGTTCAGCTGTTCGGATTCCAAATTTGATTTAAAGGCTTTATGAATCTGGTTTGGCATGATTCATTTGATGACAGGACCCGCCCCAGATTTCACCCTGAAATCCGAGGTGGCCCTGCGGGGCCCACCTCAGAGATAACTCTACCGAGAACTGGCCTAGTCACCCCTAAAGTGGACTACCCAAAACACTAACCCACAATAGATCAGAGCCAACAAAGAAGTGCTGAAGCCATTCATCAACTATGCCTCGAACCAAGGACGCCCGACCTCAACTAATAATGCCTGCAAACTGGGCATTAGAAACCGAAAGGCCCAGGGGAAAGTAGACGAAAAAACGTTAGCGTGAGTGGACAAAAATAAACAATTTAAAAGAAAAAGGATTTCATACTTTCCCACATTTATTCTCTTAAAAAAATCTGATGCATGCAACAAAAAGAAAACACATTTAGCTTTAAATCCAAGAATTTCGAAACGATAAATCGACTAGCCTCGCTAGTCACAACATTCAAAAACTAGATCGTAAAACCGAAATCTTGTTTCTCAAAAAGATAAGACCAGCCCTGCCGGTTACAGTGGAAATCGGACTAGCCCCGCTAGTCAAGCAACGATAAGATATGGGGAAGAAGTTTCACCATACGAAAGAAGGGAGCCTCCCAGGCTCGGGTCGGAGTGTCCCACACTCTGGAGCATCCCATGCTCTGGTCGACTCACCCGCGAACACATAGTAAGCAGGGAGGAGTACTAATAAGGCTCGACTACACCCACGTGAGGAGGAGAACTAAATGACGACCCATGTATGGCGGGTAAAAATCATTAAAATCCAGTAAATCTATAAGGCTTCCCCATAAGTCCCGCAAATAAAGAAAACACGGGTACGATTCCCAACCGTACCCGGAAATTCTCGTAAAAAGTCGCATAAATCAACAGCGTGTCCCACACGCTAAAAGAATAATTAGATCATCATCAAGGCATTCCCAGAGCCAAAACCGAAGGTCGATAAATAAATATGAAAACTAACTCCATCGAAATCTCATTTCGAAAATCTCTTATAAAATCTCAAATCGACGAATAGAAACATAATATAAATAGTATAATTCCGGAAATCACCTCGAAAATAAATAATTCATCAAATAGGATTATAAATCATAACCAACTTCGAAAACAAATCATTATCGAAAGAAATTATATGAGATAAAGTGAAATCAATCTCAGAAATTAAATCATATGCTCGAAATGTAATATGATAATTAAATAGAGCAAACTTTAAGAAATAAATGCATGCATCATTATTTAAAAACAAAAGTCCACTCACAGTACTATTGGGCGACCACGCAAACGAGTTCCTTCATTTAGCCGTAGCTCGCGACATTGCCCTGTACACAATTATATTTCCGTAAACAGCAATCCGATAAAATAAATACGAACCTAAACGAAACCTCGAAAATCCCTATCTCCATTACTTCTCAAATTCCACCCAAATCTCTTCCACAACACCAATTCCTCAATTTACATAATCCACAACGAAAACAAGGGAAATCCAACGGCCGGATTTCCAACAATTCAATCACAAAACTTCAAACTTCGGAAATTCACAAATAATTCCAAACTCCTCCATAATTCACCAAACTTCACATACAAGCTCTACAACATATATACAATTTAATGGGCTAAAAACCAGAATCAAAACACTGCCCTACATGCTGCAGCCGCCGCCCACAGTGGCGACGCCGCCGCTGCCGCCACCAGCTCCGATGGCCACCAAACTTTGGTAGTAGCACCTACTCAACAGACCCAACAACTTTCTCAACTGAGACAAAGTCAGAAAATGAGTAGAAGTACCTCAACAATTAAGGAGAAGTTGAACCCGATCGGTGAATAGTAACCCAGAAATTCATCTCTTCGATTCTTCCTCCACGCTGCAAATCGTGGCTCAAGGCTAGGGGCAAAACGATCCTTGGCAAAAATTGAACCTTCGACGCCGGTTTGGTGGCCGGAGACGGCCGGAATCGGAAAATATCGGCGTTGACCACTTCTACTACAGTGAAACTTCAAGGACCCGATGCGTCATTTTCCGGCCAAGCCGCCGTGAGTTACCGCCGTGGGGAGGTTGGGTAGGAGTAGAGGAGTCGACCGGTGCCGGTTGTTCACTCCCAGGTGGCCGGAAGAGGGAGATGGCCGGAGTTGCAGAGAGCGCCGAGGAGAGGGAGAAAACGCGGGAGGAAGGAGAGAGAAGAAGAAAGAAAAACTTACCAGCCATAGTAACTTTTTCAAATATATACTACTTACCATGAACAGTAATTTTCACATTTTCGCTTATAACTTTCGCATACGAATTCCGATTTTTACGTACCACATATGCACGCGCTCGGTTTAATGTCCCCTACAACTTTCATGAAGGAAATTTTCTCAAATTTTGACCCAAACAAAAAGTCAACTTTTAGGGCCACTAAAAGTATCGAAACAAAGTAAAAAGTGAGGGTAAGTGTCGTTTACCGTCAGAATGACTAGTAAACCAATGAATTCAGGTTCGGGATGTTACATTTGGTTTTCACTTGGCTTGTCTAATTTCAAATATTTTGTCCATCTGCACATCTGTTACCGCTCTTACTGTTTGATCTAGAATATGTTTTTTTTGCTATCAGTTGTATGCTTGACTTGTACTGTCTAGTTTCTCATAAATTTTCAGAAAAATAAGAAAGCACAGATAAAGCTCTTCTTGATCCCAGCATTGCTTTAGGTGGTTTCTCTGGGAAAAACTATTCCGAGGTAATGATTTTATCCTTTCTTTTTTCCTATTTTTTTTCCCTGAACTTGAGTGTATTTTAAATCATTTCAAGTTGAAAGCAAGATTGAGTCTTGGAGTCTTTGATAAACGTTTTGATATTTCCAAAACAGGCATCAGCATTTATAATAACTTATCCTGTAAACAATGCTATTAATAAAGAGGGGAATGAAATTGAAAGAGCAGTGGCATGGGAGAAGGCCTTCATTGAGCTGGCAAAGGTTTACCTCTCTGTAATTCAGTTATAGTTTAGCTTTGTGTAATTGTTTTTTCCTGGTTGTTCAGTATGAAAATAGATAATTTATTGTTTTGAAGTCTAAGATTTGTATTGCATTTGTGATAGGATGAGCTGTTGCAAATGGTGCAATCTAAAAACTTAACACTATCTTTCTCATCGGAGAGTTCCATTGAAGAAGAACTTAAGAGTGAAAGCACTGCAGATGCTATTACAATATTGGTGAGTGGTTTCTCTGTTTCATGTTGGGTTGCTTTTTCCTTTTAGGCCAAAAGATTTGAAATTCTGTAATTCATGAATACTGTTCTTGATGTAATATCGTGGACTATTTCTGATTTGTTGCGGTTTTCTATATCATTGCAGATAAGCTATCTTGTGATGTTCGCTTATATTTCTCTTACTGTTTCATTCCCTGTTTGGTACCTTGTAGAAAGTTGTTTCATTCCCTGTTTGGTACCTTATTTTGTGTTCTTTTAAATATCGAAAAATTGGTCAGGGCTAGTTGTTTTGGTATGCTGTGATATTCTGGAAGGCAAACTGTGTTTGGAAGGAAGATTTTGGAAGGAAGTGGTGCATGATAAAGTTTCTGAAATTTTCAAGTCTCTTGGACTTGGTTGTTCCTGCTTTTGGTTCTGCTTAGGACTGGTAGTGATGAGTTCTCTGCTTTGACATATTCTTTTCGGTATCACTTTGGGATTGGACAATGTGGTATTGCTGAAAGATTATATTGGGATTCTTTATATTTTAGTATGATATCTTTGTTCCATTTGACAGTGGAGAAAAAGTTGATCTCCTACTATTTATTATTTCTAGTTATAACTGAAGATGATTAGTTGTTGATTTGTTAGCTTGCACAATCTCGTAAATCTATTTGGGTAATATGTTGATTTTATTTTTTTAGGAATAGTATTGTGTCTTTTAGTTTTCTGATTAATCTGACGTACTAGTCATGAATGAGCAGATGACTTGTTTGTCTTTCTCCCTACTTGAGTTTCATGTTCTGCTAGTGGTTTATTCTTAGTTAGTACTGAATTCAAATTGCTGGGATTGATGCTCTTGCTGATTGTGTATTTGTATCAGTGGCTTCATTAGCTTGCAATTACATGTTTTTGGGTTCACTAAAGTCTTGTTGTTTATAGTTGAGTTAATCGCATGTTTTTGTGTACGGTGGTTCTAGTTTTCAAAGTAATAAGTAAATCTTGTTTATGGAGGAAGGTCCTTACATGTCTTGAGGTTTGGTAGAAGTACAAGGTTCTTCGGTTTTGTTACTGTGTGTTCTGTTATGATCTGTTCAAGAGTCGGACTTATGAGTAGAAGCGTTTATTAAATTCTCTATGTCTGGGTACTTTTGATTTCCCGATTTGTGCGGTGGGAGCACGAAAACTATATATTGGTCTGTTTAAAATGGTCTGTTTTCTAGGATATTGTTTGAAACTGCTCTTCCTCTGTAGTGTTTAAAGTGTTGATCCTCATGAACTTGGGTCTCATTCATTTTTCATGTTCCTTAAGGATTACTCACGTTTCTTGTTTATGGTTTGACTACAGCTCCAACATTTAAACTAGCACTGTGAAACCTCTTGGCTTTCAATTTTGGTGTATGCAGTTTGTTTTTGTTCGTAGCCTTATGATGTTCCCTGATTGCACACTTTGCAGGTATTTCAAAGGTCCTGAGATTCTTGTTGATTTACAAGATTATGACTATTCTTTGGACTAGTGGATTCTCGGTTGTATGCTTGCTGGAATGGTAAGCATTTCCCCACATTTTTTTTTAGTCATCTAATATATTAGATACTGCTGCATTGTTGTAGTTTTTTGCTGGTATATTATATCATCCCCAAGCACCCTTGACAGTATGATCTTATGATCTTTTACTTGGGTGGAGGTGCTTCAATATCTGCCATGGCTTTTCTATCTACAACTAGTACTTTATATGCAAAGGAAAAGTTTTTTTTTTTTTTTTTTAGTATGGACAATGGATCTTGATCTGTTTGCCTTCATCCATGGGTGGCAGATGGCAATGAGGTTCATAATTATAATGAATGAGTTGTTGAACAACTGGATAAGTGCAGGTGTAAAGCGCGTTATTAGTGTCTGGTACAGGAACATACCATTTGCACGAGAGAAACACTACCTTTAAACCTGAACAACTGCATTGTTCTGACTATGGATTGAATATGGTAGTTGTTCTTATAAAAGTGCTAGCATACTTGTGCTCTTATCTGCCTCTTACATTCAATGTTTACTGTGTTTGAATAATTCTAGGTCCATGAAGGTGCATTTGGTTCTATTGGTGATGATCAGTCACTTCTTAAATACTTGGAATCTCTGGGACAACATCAGTAACAAGCATGTCCGTAATTGGTCATCAAAGAGAGGTGAGTGATGTGAATACCCCCCTCCTCCCTCTCATGAAAACTTGTACAGATTTATACTTTATGTTTTGAAAGTCCATTTTTATTCATTCATAATTATCATAAATACTTATGTTCTACTGATGACACTTAAATGATTGAGAGTTGTGATAAATATTAGCCATTCTTTCATCGACCTAGAAGACACATACGTAATTGATTTCGGATATTGTACACTCGGCCATCTGGAAATATACCTAGATGCATTTATTCTTTTGTTTATCTAGTTCAGACTTTTGGTAGCATTAGCTTCTAGCTAGCTGCTGCTTTGTTATATAATTGAAGATTGGTAGCTACTGCTTTGTTATATATTTCTTCAAGGTTGTATATATTTAACATTTTGACTGTGTAAAATTTGTCATATAGGTAGGGCTTTAAAGCATCAATTCAAGCTTGGTGAGCAGCTTGGTAAGCTCCTGTTTCTTCCCAGTCAGGCTTGGTGAGCAGCTTCTGTTTTAATCTTGAAGTGGTGAGCAGCTTGGTAAGCTCCTAGCTGTTTCTTCCCAGTCAGGCTTGGTGAGCAGCTTCTGTTTTAATCTTGAAGTCGAGAAAGATTAAAACAGAAGTGTATGTTTCCTTGTAAAGCTTAATCATCTTGTAAACTTTCGTAGAAGCTTCATTCCTTTTGTAGCATTCATGAGAAAAATTAAAATGTATCCCTTTTGTATAAGCTTCATTCTTTTTTGTATAAGCTTTATTTTTTTTTTGTATAGCTTTTATCCAAAAAAAAAAAAAAAAAATTGGCATGCATATTTGCATGCCAAATTTTTTTATTCATAAATAACACTTTTGCGACGGTGTTTTTGCAGTCGCAAATGACTTTTGGCGACGGCAAATGACTCTGGTAGCGGTTGGTGGCGTCGCTATTGGTATTGGCGACGACATTTTTCAGTCGCATGATTCTTGCGACGGCAAAAGGTTTGTCGTCGCTAATACTCTTACGACGGCGCATTTGCCGTAGCAAATAGCATTGGCGACGCCACCAACGGCGACAGAAGCTTTGCCGTCGCCAAAAGTCATTTGCGACGGCAAATGAAGTTTTAGCAACGGCATTGCGCCGTGGCCATTGCAATATTTTTTTGTAGTGATTTCAACAAGTTTTTAAATTAAAGTTCCTGCTTTCCAAAATTTAAATTTATTCTTCTTTTTCTCGGGGACTTGCAACCTCCCTTCTTCTACATCCCACCTTTCTTATAACGTGGGTTCGATTCTTGAGAAAGCGGAACCATGGGGATTCACGCTATTAACGAACTAAGAGCGTTCGTAAGACATCTGACTAAGAGTGTCCGTAAGCATCAATTTATGACTATATAAACATCATTGTTTCGGTCTAATCCAAAATTTCTTGGAAATCGATTTCTTGGTAGCATAGCTCGGAAATCTTATTTATATTAGTTTTCGTGGAAGCATTGACTCCGAAACTAACTTGTTGTTGTTTCATCTTTCAGGATGTCAAACAAGAACAAACTCGATTTTGTTCCATTGGATTATGCAGGCAAAAGGTACTTAATATGGGTCATTGATGTCGAGATCCACCTTATTTCCCGTGATTTATTGCATACTATCCAAGAGCTTTGTCCTTTAGAAACAGCTCCAGACCCTCAAACTGAGAAAGATAATTCCAGGGCACTTGCCTTCATGAAACGTCACATGGATAGTGACCTTTAGTTTGAGTTCATAAATGAGGATAGCGCTATAAAGCTTTGGCCAGCACTTCGCGAACGATATGGCAATGTTCGTGATTCCATCCTTCCAAATACAGAAGCAAAATGGAAAGATCTTCGCTTCTCTGAATTTGACACAGTCATACAATTTTATTCGGAAGCCCTCCGCATCAGAGCAATGATGCGTCTCTGTGGAAAGACAATCACAGATGACCAATTGATTGAGAAAACCCTCAATTCCTTCCCCGTCTATGCTATGAGGTCCTCTGATCTATTCCGGACTCATGTAAATGCAAGACGGATCACAAGTTTTTGACAGCTTATTGAAGCTATGACCACTGCTGAAAGACATGGCAACGAGCTTGTAAAAAGAGAATTTGATAGGCTTCAAGATAGCCATCAAGAGCATCGTCCTATGGCTAGAGAAAGTCACTATCGACGTCATGATCTATATGATCAAAATGCTCAAGAAGGTAATCGCTCAAGGCGATAATCTCACGACCGTAGGAGGCGTGATTTTGAGGGACGAAGGGTTGGAAACCATGTAGCCAACGTTGGCCATGGTCATCACTCTCCAACGCCACCAGTCCTAGGGACTATGCATATTGCGCCAATGCGCCTCAATCAAGGGAGAATCCTCTTTATGGTGTCTATTTCTGATATGGAACGTCTGATCAATGGACATGAATTTGCAATGTACCTACGACGGTAGCCGCATCATGGTGATCAAGACATCGAGTTCACAAAGACTTTAAATCTGGCGATGAAGACAAAATGCCGCAAATTTTTATTTAGAATAGTCTTTTATTTTCCAAGAATTATATAATGGCAATATGCCTTAGTCAATAAATGACAATTGTATCAACTCTTTCTCATGTGGCGCATCCAATAAAGTATGATGTCTAGGAAAGTAATTGAGATTAGTTGTATTTAAGAAAGCCTCGCTCCACCGACATCTCTCTCTACTTCCCTGGTCATATTTGATTGGAGTTACCAAACAGATAGAGTGACTACGATTTGTTTACGATTTGATTTTTATTTTGGATTAGATAATGGTCACGAAACCTTGATGTAATAATTGGCTATTATTAATAAAGTATCGATTTATTTTATCTCATGTTGTGGACATATTTTTTGAACTTTATTACTTCAAAGATATAAGAGCCAATGGTTTTCATGTGGAAACACATTGTGAGAATGGACAAGAGTTCCTTTGCATCACCTCTAATGACTACGGACATAAAAGAGTCTTAGAGAAACTTATGTGTCGTTCTAGTGGGTTGTATGCAACCACTATTCGCATAATTGAATCCAATCATGTTATGAGAGATGATTTATGAGATTCTGACACATATAGGTTTCGACACGACCGTTTGGGACATCCAGGTCGTGATATGATGATCCGAATATTAAAGACTTCACACGGACATCCATTTTTCATAACGAAAAGAAGTAAAAATCAGATTTTGGACTCCGAAAGAGCACCTGTGCCTCACGGCGCCGTTCACCCCCAAAACCGGCCATCCTTGGCCTGCGCCGCCGTCCCCCTGCGGTTTCAGGGTGGCATTGACGCCACCAATGCTCTTTCAACTCCAAATTTTGCTTCTCAAGTCAATTGTGACTTCGTGGCTCAACCAAAATCCTAATTGGTTGTTTCTAAAGCCCATCATTCGTTCTGCAAAGCCTGCTCTTTAACAAAATTAGGATCGAGACCATCCTATGCAAAGGACACTAAAGAAAATATACCATTTTTGCAAAGAATCCAAGGTGATATTTGTGGACCTATTCAACCACCATGCGGACCATTTCGATATTTTATGGTGTTGGTTGATGCATCGACACGATGGTCACATGTCTTGCTATTGTCCACGAGAAACGCTGCATTTGCTAAACTCCTAGCACAAATTATTAAGTTAAGGGCTCACCACCCTGATCATCCTATTAAGTCTATAAGATTAGACAACGCTGGGGAGTTTACATCAAAAACTTTTGATGATTATTGCATGTCCATTGGGATTGATGTTGAACATCCAGTTCCTTATGTTCACACCTAAAATGATCTCGCAGAAGCCACCATTAAACGACTACAAATGGTCACTAGGGCATTGGTAATGCGCACCAATCTCCCTATTTCTGCTTGGGGCTATGCAATATTGCATGCAGCTGTGCTTATTTGTCTGAGGCTTACTGCCACTTAACCCTTTTCTGCGTCCCAGATGGTGACTGGGTATGAGCCTGATGTCTCACAATTACGCATATTTGGGTGTGCCGTTCATGTGCCAATTGCGCCGCCACAGCGCACCTAAATGGGTCCTCAACGACGATTAGGCATTTATGTTGGATATGACTCTCCAACAATTGTCCGCTACTTAGAACCCTTGACAGGCGATCTCTTTACCGCTAGATTTGCGGATTGTCACTTCGATGAGACAGTCTTCCCGTCGTTAGGGGGAGATAAGAACATAAATGTTCAACAGGAACGATAGGAATTGTCGTGGTCTGTCCCCACTCTGTCTCATCTTGATCCCCGAACCGTACAGTCCGAAATTGAAGTGCAGAGAATTCTCGATCTTCATAACGTAGCAGAATCGATGCCTGATGCGTTTTCTGATATCGCTAAAGTGACGAGATCACATATACCTGCTGCAAACGTGCCTGCAAGGATTGATGTCCCTAAAATTAGAGGACATGACGCCATCTCAAGGGCAACTGAGCATGGCGCCAACGTCCCTTCTCACAGTGATGGTGACGTTTTGGCTAGGCCCACGGCTCCTGCCAGGAAGCGCGGGAGGCCCATAGGTTCGATGGATTCTCGCCCAAGAAAGAAAGCGAGTTTAGCACAAAATAATCCATTAATCATCAATGTAAATAACCCATCTCATGAGAATATTCCGGATTATGGTTATGTCCAAGAGACATCATTGGGGGACGCTCCAATGTCAGAACCAACTCCAGAGAATAGAGAGATCTCCATGAATTACACTAGTGTACATGAGATGATGGCTAGAAATTCTATGGCTATTGATGATGCATTTGCATATCATGTTGCAAAAGGAATTATAGAATATGATGATATCGAACCTCGCTCTGTCGAAGAATGTCAACGAAGAGCAGATTGGCCTAAATGGAAAGATGCGATCCAGACTAAATTGGATTCACTAGCAAAGAGTGACAGGACCCACCCTGGATTTCACCCTGAAATCCGAAGTGGCCCTGCGGGGCCCATCTTAGAAGAAATTCTACCAAAAATTTGGCGGAACTTCCCCTAAAATGGGCTACCCAAAACCTGTAGAAAGCATTTACACTTCTAAATCAAATCATCCTTATACTTCTGGAGCCACCCTGCTCCCCAACTCAACACCAATCTCCAATTCACAAAACACAAACCTCAACTTGAAAAACATAAATCCCATAGGTAATCAGAGCAATTCTAATAGAAAGGTAAATAAGGACAACCTAACTCAAAGGCAACCGCGGAAGCCATGCTGTTGACTATGCCTCAACTCCAATGTACGCCCGACCTCAACTAATTTCCCTGCAAACTGGGCATTTGAAACCGAAGGGCCCAGGGGAAAGTAATTGAAAAACACGTTAGCGTGAGTGGACAAAAATAAATAATTTAATATGAATAAAACAAAATAAAACTTCATACTTTCCCACATTTTTCGATATATATAAAATCCGGATGCATTCAACATTTATAAAACACTTAAGAAAATAATCCGAAAAACGTTGAACTCCAGAAAACCGACTAGCCCCGCTAGTCACAACAACAGAGTAAAAGATTGAAATTTCAATACTCGAAAATATAAGTCCAGCCCCGCTGGTTAAGAAAACTCAGACTAGTCCCCGCTAGTCAAAAATAGTATAAGTAGGGGAAGATGATAGCCATACGAATAAGCCACTCAGGCTTGGGTGATAGCCTCCCAGGCTAAAGTACTCCCATAACTCCCGTAATATACCCTTACGCCACTAAGTGTAGCGATAGGATACTGGGCTACAGAATTACTGTCACAGAGACAGTAACCTGCGCCACAAAGGCGGAAGGGCTACGGTGATCCCATCACCGCGCCACAAAGGCGGAAAATCAATGCTAGCATGATAAAATCACCCCTCAGTATGGCACAGGGAAACATAACCGAAAATCCAGTAAATCCAAAATACATAAGGCTTCCCCCATCTCTCGTAAAAGAATTTCCAACGACGTGTCCCACACGCCAAAAGTATCTCCAAATCAATAGCAAAAAGGCGAGAAATAATAATAAATCGTAATCCCCGTAAACCGAAACAAAACAAATTCTAAAATCATCATCAAGGCATTCCCAATGCCAAAATCGAAAGTCGATAAATAAATAGGAAAGATCAATAAATCAACGGCGTGTCCCACACGCCAAAATATTCTCGGGTCAATAATGAATAAGCAAGGAAGTTCAATAATGAACTAATATTCCATTTTGGAAAATACCCTGGAAAATATTTTATTGAAAAACAACATAAATCATAATTTCAAATCCGAGCATAACAAAATTAATATCCGAAAATCACAACCGGAATGATTTATAATCACTTCATGAAAATCGTCAATAAAAGTAATTCCACGAGATAAATCAAAATTTTAAACAATCCTATGCTCAGAAGATAATATGATAATTAAATAGAGCACTAATTCAAGAATTAAATGCATGCATCATTTTTTAAAAACAAAAGTCCACTCACAGTATACGGCTAGCGTGGTATCCAAGCGTAAGGATCCTCGTCGAGCGATGAGTCAGTATCTCGTCCTGTACACAATTGTATTCCGTAAACACCAATTCGATAAAACAATACGATTCTATATTGAATCCCGAAAACCCCACGTAAACTAGCAACTCCAACTCCTTTCGACTTCAAGCCAAACTTCACCATTTATATCAATCCGTCGATTAAGGTATTCCATGACGGAATAAGGGAAATCTGAAGGCCGGATTCCCACAAATCAACAACCGAAACTCCACACTTTCAAAATTCACAAACAATTCCAAACTCCTCCAAAAATTACCAAACTTCATAAACAAGCTCTACTCAAATTATAGGATTTAATGGGCTAAAAATTCAAATTAAATGTCAGCCCTACGCGCTACCACACGCCACCCACAGTGGCGGCGAGTGGGGCCCACGCGCCGGCGGCCACCACCTCCGATGGCCACCAAATTTGGACAGTAGCTTCTACTCAACAAACCCAACCATTTCTTCAACTACAACACATTCCAATTTTACCTTGAAACAGTCAAAACCTGCTGGAGAAGTTTTTCCAGAAAAACTCAAGAACCCTAGAATTTGAAATCGTCGATTCGACCTCCACACTGCAAATCGTGACTCAAGGCTAGGGGCAAAACAATCCTGGGCAAAAACCGAACCTTCGATGGTGATTTGGTGGTCGGGGACGGCCGGAAACGGTGGAATCGCCGGAAAGCTCAAACAGCCCCCGTGGACTTCCTTGCTTCGATTCGGGGTTTTCCGGCCAAATTGTTGAAAACCAAGGGCACCAGCGTGTTGAGGGGAAGGAGGCGACCCCGTGGTGGCCGGTTTTCCACCGGTTGATGGCCGGACGGCGGCAAATCGAAGGGGAAAGCAAACCGCCCAAAGAGGAAAGAGGGAGAGATCGGGGGAGAGGAGAGAGGAAGGTAGGTTTCCAGATTTGGAAACCTACCACAGTAAAATTTCCAAATTTATATATTTTTTACCATGAACAGTAAATTTCTTAAATCACTCAAAACTTTCGCATAGGAACTCCGATTTAAGTGTACCACATGTCCACGGACTCGGTTTAACGTCCCCTACAACTTACGTGAAGGAAATTTTCTCAAATTAAAAACTCATAAAAAGTCAATTTTTAACCACTCCCTAAACGTTAAAATTATAACCGCGAACGGTAACCATAAAGAATTTCATGTAACTCAGTAAAAAGGTATATCAGATGTGGGGTGTAACAAAGAGACAGGTATTTGGGCCTATAACGCAGACACCCCCAGATGTAAATCCTGTTGGCCATAAATGGGTCTTTGTTAGAAAGCAAAAATTACCTAAACACATAAAAGGGCACAAGATTGTAACATGCATCATAAAAGAATTCTCGAAATTAACTCAATAATAAACTAAAAATCTCAAAAATATTAATAAAAATATTCTGAAAATTTCATGTCTCTAATTACACAACTCACAAATCCAAACCCACAAAACCGAAACAAAAATTGTAAGTAGAGTCATAGTTACACTTTGAAGCTTTCCTCAGCGGCTTAGCAACAAGGTGATGAACTCGTTTCTGCTATGGTGGTGGACCGTCCTTGACTCAGCGCCTAGGAACTTCGTAGAATGATGGAAGGATGGTGGTCACGGTATTGTAGGAGATGAAAGTTTAAGGAGTGAATTGGGCAGTCTTGGAATGGTTTTTGGCCAGGAAGTGATGCAGATTCTGTTCTGGACGTTGCCTATTTATAGGGGAGCATTGGTTGGCTTTTGTCGATCATACCCTTCATCATTTGGACGGATGGGATTGCATCATAATTCCTTTAATTTCCCAACTGAAACGTCTCCTTTATGGCCTTAATTCCTCTCATAATTGGGTCTTTTAACAAGCTGAAACGTCTTTCTCTTATTTATTTTCCAGCTGAAACGTCTTTCTCCTTTATTTTCCAGCTGAAACGTCTTTCTCCTTTATTTCCCTTCTTCATTGCTCGGTCAACCTGATTTAATAAAGGGCACAAAATGAAATTCTTTTAGAGAAAATAAAAGGAATTAAAACAATTTAATTTCAGAAAAATACTCCCATAAATTCTCTCTTAAGGTCCACAGTTTAGCATGACGGTGAGGAATCCTGATCCAGCTAGGATTCTTCATGAATTTTGCGTTTCTGCCTATTTCACGCCAAACACTCTACAAGACTCTTAAAATGATTCGATGACTCAAAACATGAAACTTAAGGGAGAAACAAGGCTAAAATAGGGCACATACTCAATAATATCGTCACACTTTTTGCTCCTATCAACTACCCCACACTTAGATGCTAGTCCCTTAGCAAAACAAAAATATAAAACAAAACAAAGACTCGACGAAAAGCAAGTAAATGACTCTACTGCCCCTAAATGTTGTCTCAGAGACTCCAAACTCATGGCTTTCACGTTAAACACTTAATCAAAAATTACATAGATAATTCCAAGGTTAATAAACACGTGACACCCATATGACTAAGTAAGATATGGAGAACTTAAGTTATACAGTGAATGATAGCATGTTTAGAACAAGTCCAACCCAAACTCACAAGGCATACTCTCGATTTTTCTCTCAGAAATGGCTATGCTTAAAAGCTTCACACTCAAGTATATGCAAGAGAACAAATTGTAAGGCAACAAACAGCTTGCATATTTCATCAATAAAAGCATTTTGTGAAGAATTTTTAAAGACCTCAAGAAATGACTAAGTGCACAAATGGACCTAAACCATTGATTACACGCATTTTTATGCGCGTAATTACGTTCTAAACACTAGAATTAAGCTAATATCCAAACTAATTATTATGTAATTAATATATTTTTATTTATTTTGTAGTAAATAAGTGGAGTTGCGGAAACCGGAAGAAATTGACGCGAAAATGGAGCAAATTAGAGTTTTCGACAAAAAGACAAAAGTGTCGACGCTGTCAATTGTTATTAACGGGAGTAAAGGGAAGTGAAGAGAAGCCCAATTAATCAATCAATGTTGATTAATTAATTAATTTGTTAGCATTGGTTTGGCCCAATACTGCACGTGTTAGATAAATTAATTAAGCAAATTAATTCAGCCTTTGCTTAATTATCATGTTGACCAACCCTTCTTTCTTTTCTTATCACCACGTGCCAGACCATTTTTTGTTCCTCTCTCCTTCTAACCAATCACATGCAGCCAGCTATCCTCTTCTGATTCCTTTTCCTCTCAACCACGAAGTCCAGCCAGCCATATATAATGATCCTCTTCTCTTCTACGGAGACTCTCAGACCCTAAGAACCTAGCAGCGCCGCACACTACCATTGGGGGCAGCCTTAGGGCTGCTCTCACTCTCCTCTCATATCCTCTATTTTTCCTCTTTTCTTTCTATTTTGTTTTTGAGATTTTGAAGAACTACTCACACAAAGCTTCAAGGATCTATCAAGGAGCTCAATTTATACAAGATTCAAGATTTGGGTATTTTGTGGGGTTGTAAATCAAGGATAGTCATGCTAGCTTCATAGCTATTTGTGACTATCTTTGTTTTCTCCTACACTTCTCTACTCTTTGCTATTTGAATTTTGTACTTTTGATGTTCATAAATATGGGTTGTGAGTAGTTACTTTTGGGAGCTAGGGTTTCTAACTCTAGCTCAATTTTGATGTAATGGACATATTTTCAAGTGATAAATAATGTATTTTCATATGGGTGCATTCTAATTACTATGTTAATTGATTCTTCATGCATAAATTTTAGGGAATTGACCACTCTCTTTGTTATGTTTTGAGATTTGTGTTGTGTGATACAATTGGTGGTTCTTTTGTTCACTAGCTTCATGTAATTAGTGTGGTGTGTCAAGTAGTTGCTTAATCGAGAATGAATGATTGCCTAAGTTTCTATTTTCTTGTGCCCTTCGCCTTTAATCCTACACATTGTGGCCCTAACAAGGCATAATGATTAGGGTTAGAGAGTTCATTCTTGCCTTAGTCGGAAGAATGGATACCAAATTAGAGAAATTGACTTAGTGGCCTTAACCGGCATTAGGTAGAGAACTAAGTAATCGTTACATTTTAGGTTGTAACTATTGCATGCTTAAATCCCTAATTTCTAGAACTCTACGCCTTTAGTTCATGTTTTGGTAGCCCTGATAAGGTACTAATTCATGAGTTAGAGAGTTCATATTTGTCCTAACCGAAAATGTGAATACCCTCAAGGAAATTCGGCTTAGTGGCCTTGATCGGCATTAAGTACGGGATTTGGTTCTCATGAAAATATGTTTGTTTGCTTGAAATGTGTTCGTTGCATTGAAATTGCTAGAGAGTGATCCCTAGTATCCAAACCTATCTCTTTTTTATTTTTATTTTCTTTGTTTTTAATTGTTGTTGTTAATTTAGTTTTTGACTTAGTCTTTTTAGAAAATTAAATCACAATGTTTAATGACAATTTCTACCTCATTGTAAATAGTCATCACTAGGCTTTTAGTTTTGATTAGGCTTCGGTGCAAACCAAAGCCGAGCATCGCTAAGGCTTGGTGCCTTAGAGTAGCATTTTTATTTATTTTATTTTCTTTATTTTTCTTTTGTTTGCTTAGTGACTTTATTTCCGATTACCCAAGGATTGTGGGTTAGCCACTAATCCCCGTGGTACGATAAACTTTGGGCATAATATTTCCCTATCTTGACAATGATACGTACGCTTGCGTAAATGTGTATCCAAGTCAATGGCGCCGTTG